>NC_082668.1:47344469-47647500 GCF_025265405.1 Mesoplodon densirostris
TACCAAACAATACAAATGTTCTTGAAAACATTATGAAACATTTTTTAAAAATATAATGAAAAATCTACAGCTATATTCTTAAAAAATTGAAAAAGAATAAAAATATGTGCATTTAGCATCCATCTCAAAAAATTAGAAAAAGAATAACAAAATAAGCTGAAAATAAGCAGAAGAAATTCATAAGGAAAAAATGAGTTGAAAGGTGAGAAAACAGAAATACAGTAGAAATATGTAAATTCAAAAGATAGTACTACAGGAAATCAACAAAATAAATTAACCAAAAAATAAGAAATGGTAATGGGAAAATGACCAAATGAAAACAGAGAACATAAAAGAATAATAAAAGGTTTCTTTGCACAACTTTATGCTGATAAATTTGAAAACCTATATGAAATGGATACTTTTCTAGGAAAATATAATTCGCTAAAACTAGCCCTGGTAAAAGGAGAAAAAGTGAGCACACAGATTTCCCTAGAAGAAATAGAAACATTTGTAAAGCAGATAGACCTACAAAATGTAGCAGATGATTTCACAGTTGTGCTAAACCATTACAAAACAGATTATTTTAATGCTGTGTTAAGCTCTTCTAGAACATGCAAAGAGAAGGCATACTTCTAATGTCTTGTTATGAAGGAAGTACATCCTTGATAGCCAAATGTGGCAAAGATTGCACAAAAAAGAAAACTATAATCATATAAATTTACTTAATATTTTTAAATTTATTAAAAAACATAAATAAAATATTAAATCTATTAGCACATTAAAAGGATAATTAGCCATGAAAGAGTAGAGATTATTCCTTAAGTAAAAGAATAATTCAATATTAGGAAAGCTATTAATAAAAATAATTAATTAAAAATAATTATCTTAGCAGATCTATTAAAAAAAATCACATCCTTTTCTCCATAATTGAAGACATTTGGCAAAGACAAATAAATATTCTTGATATAGATACTTAGTAACTTAGTAATAAGTGACAGTTCATTAACATGATAAAATATTTACATCTCAGCTTAGAAGCTTTATTATATTTAATAATAGAAGCATTACCTTTAATGCTAAGGGCCAACTCAGAATTGGTCCAATGATTCATCTTTATAGTAACTGTGTTTTGTTACAATTGTGTACTTACAAAACCTGAGGGAATAGAGTAAAAAAATACTACAAAACAATTTAGTAAGATAGTGCAGTATAAAATTAACAAATTAATAGATATACTATGTACAATTACCTCATAAAATAAATAACAGGAATAAAACTATCTTATTTATAATAGCAATATATAGGATAAAGTGGCTAAGGATAAACTTCATACAAAATTTGCAAGACCTATCTGAAGAAAACTTTAAAACACTACTAACTCAAATGATTACTTTAATAAATGTAATGTTCTATTATGTTCTTGGTTAGGAAGACTAATAATAGGAAAATTAATAATATAACCTCCTGTGAGAAGTGAAATGTGGGAATTAGAGGAAAGGGGACAAGAAGGAGATTTTTCACTGTATAATTGTATATCTTTATTAATATATTTTGGGTTTGTTTTTTTTTAACCATGTAAATGAATAGCCTACTCAAGTAAGTATAAAAAACAAAAACAGAGCATACTGATTGAAGATAATTAGTTATAATTTTAATAGTCAATTTTATAATTTAATGAATTTTAAATATATAGGATGTTAAGAATAATCACATAACGTCAGAATTTTCCAAAGGGATGTATTATTTTGCCTCCTACAAACATATTGATCCAAAACAACTTTTGAATTATATCTACTGGTGACAGGGAAAGCTGTTTAAGTTAAATTCTGACTCTCTAAAAATAATTATTGAAATAAATATTTAGGAGATTCTCAATAACTATATCTGCATAAAATAACATATTTATTCTTTTCTTTTTATAGGTAGAGGAAGAAAGGTAAGTTTTATTTTGCATAGTTTCATTTTTATAAATTTTTAAAATTCTAATGCTATCCACATAGGACTGTGCTTTGAAGTGTTTGAAAGCCTTTTGTAAAGTGTAAAGTACCACACAAATATAAATATATGAGCACAGTTTAACTACTTTTATTATAGATTATAGTTGCCTCTGTTTTATTCACTTTGTTAATTTTTGCTAATAGATGTTTCTTCCAGAAGTTTGTGAATCCCTTAGGGATTGAGACTGTGTCATATTAACCTTTGTATTACTTGCCTTTATCACAGTACTTAGTATATACCTTATATATAAAATGTCTAATTAATGTCTAATTAATTAATTATTAAGGTCTAATTAATATATTAAATGTCTAATGAATGTCTAACAGAAGGAAATAAGGAAGGAAGGAAGAGAAGGGAGGGTATTAGTTCTACTTCAGTGGAATCGTGGTCTCTCGCCCATTGATTGGGAAGTAAAGATTCATTTAAAAGAATTAATTGAACGTTTTGCCAAACACATATTACCTTCCTTTCTCTCCCCTTCTTCATGTTCAAGGAGCCTAAAACCTAATCCGAGAGACAAGCCTTACACTCAAGAGGACAATAATGGGGTATAGCCATGACCCTGGTACAGCTGGCTGGTTTAGCCACTTGTCATCTGGACATGGGTAATCCCAGTCAGTGAAGAGAGTTCCATTCCCTTGGAAGTGCTCTCCGTTTTCTGGTTAAGTTGAAAACTATGGAATTTTCTCTGGTCTTATCCAGATGGTCTTGGCACAGGAATCAAGAATGGAACTGAGCAGGCATCCCAATTTTCATGGCAGATTTTAGACAGCAAATTTAAATTCTTTGCCTCTGCATGCAGTGGAACTTTGGTAAAGTGATAATCAGATAATGCAATGCAATACCTTCATGGTAAATGAAAGTGATGCTATCTATCAAGGGGAGGTCCTTGTCACCTTTACATTTTTTGGTTCAGAGGGCAACACCATAAATTTGTCTTATTTGACATAAATATCACTGAAGCTATTTACATTTGAATATATGTTAAAGGAGAAGGACTACAGATTCCAGGTCACATTTAATTTACATCTGAAAGCTATAAAAATATGAAACATAAAGGTTTGAGTATAGGCCTCAAACAAACTAGACAGCTAGGTGAATAGGTAGGTACATAGATAAACAATCTGTGAAATAAATAAAGAACTGACGGTGAGAACTGCCCTGATGTAATCAATTTGATTTGGTTAGTAATCACCCAATTTGCTGAGGGACAACTGTCAGGCTATGTCACTTAGTTTACTGCCTTTTCCCAAAGGTGGAATGGGACAGCTGGACACACTCAAAACAGCTGTTAATTTAGCATGCTCTAGTTATGTGCTACTATCTTCATGATGCTGTTATTTATTATCAAGCGTCATCAGAAATACGAGAGCAGAGTAATATTGTATAAATACATTTTGTGCTTGGTTTATATAAAATTGATTTTTATTTATAATTCATTCATTCATTCATTCATGTTAACCCCCAAATAATTACTGAGCCCTTGTTAAAATCCTGTAGGAGGCAAATAATACAGATGACATGATGCTGGGAAAAATGCTGTGACTGCTTCCATGGTAACGGCATGCTATAAAAGTAATGAGGCATGTCCACAGAGCATTAAGTGATGAATAACAGATGAGAAGTAAAATAAACTGTAATTCTCATCTGAATCTGAGTACTTGAATTTTATGTTTCCCAGGGGTATGGAAATCAAATTTAGTAAAATTATCATTCCACATAAATTGATTTATTCAAAGCCCATATTAACAAAAGCAACAAATATTTACATATGTGGCTTATTTCCAAAATAAGAAATATCATCGAATCATTAGATAAATTTGTTATCAGAACCTGATAAGAGAATATTTAATCCCATATCAAGTATTGTGGAACAATAGGAGGCTCATTTTTCTAATTTTGCCTGAAATAATTTCTCCTCCCTTCTTACTTGTTTTTCTAGACTTGTTCCTAAAAGGAACATTTTCTTCAGTATCATTCTCATAAACTCCTTTATTTATTGGACACAGATTTGCATACCCTCTCTGAACAATTAAAATTACCTTAGTATTTCAAAGAAAGCTCTTTTAGCTCTTAAAAGGTTAGCTTTTAGCTTTTAGCTCTTAAAAGCTCTTTTAGCTCTTAATTTGTATTACTTTCATGTTAAAAATGGAAAGACCTAGTCTAGAAGTTAGCAGAGAGATAAGCCTGTTCTACTTTGCCTCCCATATGTGTTGATCCCCTATTCCTCTAGTCTTTTTGTAGGTGTGCTTCAGTCTACCTTGAAGCATCCTCCTGCCTCTGTAGAGCCATTTCCAATACTTCTTTTTTTTTTTTTTAACATCATTATTGGAGTATAATTGCTTTACAATGGTGTGTTAGTTTCTGCTTTATAACAAAGTGAGTCAGCTATACATATACATATATCTCCATATTTCCTCCCTCTTGTGTCTCCCTCCCACCCTCCCTCTCCCACCCCTCTAAGTGGTCACAAAGCACTGAGCTGATCTCCCTGTGCTATTTGGCTGCTTCCCACTAGCTATCTATTTTACATTTAGTAGTGTATATATTAGTCCATGCCACTCTCTCACTTCATTCCAGCTTACCCTTCCCCCTCCCTGTGTCCTCAAGTCCATTCTCTACATCTGCATCATTATTCCTGTCCTGCCCCTAGGTTCTTCATAACCATTTTTTTTTTAGATTCCATATATATGTATTAGCATACAGTACTTATTTTTCTCCTTCTGACTTCACTCTGTATGACAGACTCTAGGTCCATCCACCTCATTACAAATAACTCAATTTCGTTTCTTTTTATGGCTGAGTAATATTCCATTGTATATATGTGCCACATCTTCTTTATCCATTTATCTGTTGATGGACACTTAGGTTGCTTCCATGTCCTGGCTATTGTAAATAGAGCTGCAATGCATTTGCAATACTTCTGAATTCTCAGTTTATTCCTGACTTCATGAGTATTAGCTGCCTCAGCATTAGAATCAGCAAGTACGATCAGGGTACTGTTCTGTCATTGAGTCTGCCATTAAGACTGTCAAGATTGTAAAATAATGTTTTAAATGAAGACAAAATCTAAGAGTAAAATACGGAGGCATTGATTAGGTAAACCAAGCTCAGGTACATGATGGAAAACTCAGATTACCAGAATGTTAACAGTGATTATCTCGTGGGCATGAGTATGATATTTAGTTTATCTCTCTGTTTTCTCTATTTAACAATTCCCTACTATGAAATCATGTTCTTTATATAATCAGATATAAGAACAGTATATGTAAAAGGAGAAATTTAATAAAAGAGAATTTATTATCGTTTCATTTTCTATAGTTTGGATATAAGCCTCAATGCATTCATTCTCTGTAATTGCCTAGGAAAAAACATTTTTCATAGTGTATTAATGAAAATTAATATATTAATTAATTTATTGAGAACTTCTGTGTGTCCAGCTGAGAATATAAAGTAGACATAATCATGACCTTGGGGAGACCAAAATCTGTTAGAAGACAAATTCTGAAATAAATAATACAAGCAAGTACGTGATACAGTAGAGGTATATAAGGATACAATTCATCCAATATTATTTAAACTATATACTTGAAATCATGCTATAAGAATGCAGTTTTTGATAATCTAAAGTTCTAAGAATCAAAAGAAATTCCATCTATATCTATTGTGTTAGCTACATCTATTATAAGAGCAAATTAAACTTCCTGACTTTAAGTTATGATAGTTTCTTGTGTTATTTTTTACTTTCCTGTTCAGTTAATGTTTTTTCTAGATTTTCCACAGATATTGATAATTACCTGACTAATATTATTATGTCCTTTCTTTTCTTTCCTTTTTTTTTTTCTTAAAAGACAGCCATACATCTCTTGTTATTTCTCATATTCTTCCAGGAGTTAAAAAAAAAAAAGAGGATGGCAGGTGTTTCAGGAATGGCATCTGATAGGTTACTAAAAGCTAGGTGGCATGTAATATGAATGTGAAAATTCAAATATGTCCACATTTCTGGATTTTCTCTTTGTTTACTGTAAAAATTGAAGGGAAACAACTTTACACATTTCACACATTGGATTAATTTTCTTTTCATGTCTTTGAGATAAGTAGTGTTTTTTTCATGAATAATGTCTGACTAAATATTTTAAAGATTGATTGTTAACTTTTTTCTCAATTTATTTTTTTACCTTTCTTACACAGAAATTTCCAGTATTTACATGGAATATTCTAATATGACATGTTAATGCTCAACAAGCCACATATTTTGCTAATTGAACTTTTATTTTGTTTCATAGGGACAAAAAGGAGAACCAGGATTAGTGCCTGTTGTAAGTATATATGTATATACAGCTTTCATGTACCATTGATAAACTTAGTTATAGACTTGTTGTATTGATATATTATTGCTTATATACATACTTTCAAAAACAAGGAATTTATTTTATAACCAAGTTTTTAGTATAAAAGAAGCAAACCAAAATAGATCAATTCTTTAATACAATATTTCATGTTTATTTTTCACAATTTCCTGACTTTTATTGTCGCATGACTAAAGGTGTAAATCAGGGTTTTACAAAATTAAATATAATGTATGTGAATATAAAGTGATAGTTAAGATATACATTTTTTATAGTATAAATAGCCATATAATCCAAACGGAAAGGCATGATTTAATATGCCACACTTCTGGAAATAGGTTATGCCATTATCCTGATTTAAATTCCATAGTGTATAAGATTTCTTAAGAGTTATTTAGACTTGTAGATGATCAAAAAGTATATCATTAAAGAGGATGAAAGTTCTTCACCACTCTCCTAGATTTTAAAGGAGTTATCATCATTTTGTCAAGACAAAAGTATAACATGTTGATTTATTTGACAATATTTGCATTTTTGCTTTGCTTTTAAATTGGCTTGTCTTTAACAAAGATTCCCTAAAAAGTAAACCATTCATATTGTTTTCTTTCATTTAAAAACACAATGTCTAAGGTGCTGTTTTAAGCGCTTTTCAAATATTTATTTGTTTGTCTTCACAACAACTCTGAGAGGGAGGTAATTTCATAATCATTATCACCATTTTACAGAAGAGGAACCTTGAGTACAGAGACAGTAATTAATTAGTCCAAGGTCATACAACTGGTAAGGGAAGGGATGGAGTTAGGATTTGAACCCAGGCCTCTTGGCTCCAGGATTGGTGCTCTCAATCACTATACCAGTACTGCCTCCCTATATTAGAGTTTAAAGTCTTAGCTTTATAGGCAAGGAGGAAATGGGCATCAACTGTCAACATCTATTTGTTCTAAAAACATTCACTGGGCTTTTGTTGTTATTCTTATTTGTTAGACTATTAAGTTTTCAAAAACTCTTTAGAAACTTTATCTTTACATATTATCTTGTTTATCGTTTAGGTAACAGGCATATGTGGACGTCCAGGACCCTCAGTAAGTAGTTTCCTCCAATATTCATGGTAGTCTTAAGTTCTTTGAGATACTGAATCTTTATGGATATTATATCTATGAAAAGACAATAGACTATAAAATAATGATGCTTGATTTCTTGAAACATTTCGTTTTGAAACATCCTCAAGTTTAAGAATTCCTTTGCCACAGTGAATGATATTGATGAACCCTAATTAGGTTAACTGTACTCATTGAAATTAGGGCATATTAGTCTGTTGTTTGACAGTGATTAAGGGTAGACTCCTTTTATCTGTTTAATGAAACAAACTGTTAATTTCATCTGTTACTATAAAATTAAATCATATATTACATTAGAGTTTGAGAAATTATGCATCAGATAGCATATTTCTGGTTTAGCGTAAAAGACTATTGATTTCAGGTTTGGATTAGTGGTAGCATTCACAGGTAACCAGATGGATAAGACACACACACACACACACACACACACACAATTCCTATAAATTTTAAAACACATTAAATTAACATAAGTGAAATACTGATACACTTTAACAGACCTGCTATAGTCCTTCTGAAGCTTTTGCTTTTAAACAATACCGTATGTTGTTGACTTGAGTAAATGAACAGTCTGATTTTTACAACTTGATTGAAACTCTTTTGAAGAGAAATAAAATTCTCCTGGCAACTGCCATTTTCTGGGAAAAAAAAGGTTAATTTAAGATATCAGCACAAAATGCCACTTTTGAAATATAATAATTTGTTATTTTTAAAAAATATATTTATTTATTTGGCTGCATCGGGTCTTAGCTGTGGCATGTGGGATCCTTTGTTGTAGCACGCAGGCTCTTTATTGCGGTGCATGGGCTTCTCTCTAGTTGTGGTGTGCGGGCTCTCTGGTTGTGGCTCACAGGCTCTAGAGCACGCGGGCTTAGTTGCCCCGCTGCATGTGTGATCTTAGTTCTCCGACCAGGCATCGAACCCGCGCCCCCTGCACTGGAAGGTGGATTCTTAACCACTAGACCACGAGGGAAGTCCCAATCATTTGTTATTTTAATGGAGAAATAACTGCAATTACCATTTGGAAAATTCTCAGTGGATTTTAAATATACGATGGAGATGATGTAATATTCTAAATCAAGTTAAAAAAAAGATACTAGATACTTGAAGGCACACAGATTAATAGTAGAATAAGAGGCCTTTCTTTCCATTGCTTTCCTCAGCAACTTGCATAGTGATGAACAGTTTGGGATATCATGTACCAATATGAACTCATACATTCCATCAGAAAATTGGAAATCTGGAGTTTGTATGATTTTGTAGTTCTCAAATCTGAATCGTAAGTTTTTGTGTCTAAAACAAGACAGCAAAAAAACAATCCTTACAAATTTACAGTTATTGTTCAAACTAGTATATACAGCTCATTGGGCACCACGTTTTTACACTTCTTTTCAAGTCTTTAAGCTTCAGTACTAAAAAAAAAACAGCCTTTCTATGCACACAGAGCTTTTATATGCACATGGGTTTATTTTCTGTAGTCTTCAACTGAATGAAATTTTTAAAAAGTGTGATATTTCTGTTTTCCAATTTTCTTATATCAGTAAACCTTTAAAACAAAAATGTCTGAAGTATATGTGTTTTGCAGGCATAACCATTGTTTTCTGTTTTAGGGACCTCCAGGATCACAAGGACCAAGAGGAGAGAGAGGCCCAAAAGGAAAACCTGTAAGTTGGCAGTGGAGTTCCCTTTTTGCGAATTGTACTGTGTACTGCATAAGCCTGTCTACACCAAGCTCCCTGGATGCACCAAAGAGCCAGTGGCACCGTTCCTTTCTCACTTCTATTAAACGTGACATAGAATTCAGGTCACGAGGTAATTGCATATCGATCCTGATTCAGAGGAAAGCATCACATGCTAATAATTACCTAACATCTTAGATAACACAGATGATATTTATTTGTCCTTTAGAGGGTCAAATTAAAATAAAGTAGAATCTAAGGAAACATAATGAGTACCTCATGTTGTTTTCAGAAGTTGTAAATCATGACTAAACAATGCCAAGAATGCATTGTTGAGATAAAACACCCAAGTTCTGTGATCTGTGGTTGCTACAGGAATAACCAAATAGGATAAAGGAACAAGAAATTATTAGAGGACAATATTTTCTTTCAAGTGGTTGTATAATGAATTTATTTCCCAAGTAACACTGCCTTTTTCACTGGGCAGCTGCTGTGGAGCTATCAAAGGAGTGATTTTAAACATCAACAAATTCATTACCAAAGGGAACATCTTTAAATTTAAATAATCAATTCTATATTCTTGAGATAAGACATGAGGTTATTATATAATACATGCCAAATGTTTTCTCTTATTACCAAGTCCTACTATAGCAATTCTTTTGCTTTTTTTTATATCTCACCCTCAAAAACTTATGTGCTTTATGTACTAAATACCTAGACGAATTTGTATATTGCTGTCGTTATCCGTGTTACAATCAGAAAAATTTCTGCTGCTTAATTTTCTGTCTAATGAGATCTACTAAAATTTAACTCTCTATGGATTTTTAACCTTCCAAAGATGTATTTATCCATATCTAAATGGGAAAAATAGATGAGCAAGGAAGGGACACACAACCTTAAATATATAAATAAGGAAAAAACATATTTTAGATCATGTCACTAGGAACTCTTGCCAGTGGTTTCATCTTTGATACTGTTCTTTGCTTCTACACATTTCACCAAGTATAGGGTGATGCCAGTACTGTTTCCAAACCGCAGCTGGAGTTATGGAAGGTATTTGCAGGTATGCAGGTAGATGACAGTGGCCCCAAGGAAGGAGTTCATAGCCATGTAGGTGGGCAGCAAAGCTGTGTCCCAATTCCCTTCCCTTATGGCCCATTCTTCATTGCTGTTCTGCTGAGCTGCCTCACCAGTGTTGGTAGCTTAAATGCTGTCGGTAGATCTTCAGATGTCTGTCCAGGGTCTAGAATGACAGAGACAGGTGGAAGATGACTTCAGTTGGGTGGAGGGTGGGTGGTCATGCAGAAAACACTGTGTATCAATGTACTTGTGCCCAGAATAATTGATAAAACTGAGTCCTAAGTCTAGGTAGAAGTTGCTGTGGAAATTAGTTGCTGGAATTCCAGAATTTCTGTTAGGATTCAGTGAATCTACTCCTCAGTCCTCTTACTCTTCTCTTCTCGACTTAGTATGTTATGTGCTCCATTTCCTGTCTTGGTTAAGTCTGAGACAATCAATGTGAATTGTGTGCGTGTGTGTGTGTGTAAAACTGTGAGGAGTATTTACCTGGAATCAAGCAAGACAGTCCTGGCAGATACCCAGGTAGGAAATCTGTTCCTCTCTTAATCCTAGCAAGCAGTAGTGTGATGGTAAATGTTTAATGACTGACTTATTTAAAAAAAAAGAAAAAAAGAAAAAGGTTCTGAAGAACCTAGGGGCAAGACAGGAATAAATATGCAGACGTAGAGGATGGACTTGAGGACACAGGGAGGGGGAAGGGTAAGCTGGAACGAAGTGAGAGATTGTCATGGACATATATACACTACCAAATGTAAAATAGCTAGTGGGAAGCAGCTGCATTACACAGGGAGATCAGCTCGGTGCTTTGTGACCACCTAGAGGGGTGGGATAGGGAGGGTGGGAAGGAGGGAGATGCAAGAGGGAAGAGATATGGGAACATATGTATATGTATAACTGATTCACTTTGTTATAAAACAGAAACTAACACACCATTGTAGAGCAATTATACTCCAATAAAGGTGTTTTAAAAAAAAGAATATGCCTGTAGCTTTTGCTGATTTCCCTGGTGTAAATACTCCCACCAGGGCTGTTTTCAAGATACTGGCATGACGTCATAAGATACCTACAGGTAGAATGTTTTGCTTCAGGTCCCAAGACTGGCAGGAGATGCTTACCTGGACAAAAGCTGTGGCTGACACAATATAGGCTGGTACTGCAGTCATAAATACCGTTTTTCTCCCCTTACTTCATTACCATCAAACACTACAAAAGCTCGTGAAGTAGAGCACAGTTTCTCAATCTTAACACCACTGATGTTTGGGGCCAGATCATTCCTTATACATTGTAGGATGTTTGGCAGCATTCCTGATTTCTACCCACTAGATGCTAGTAGAAACACCTGCCCCCCTCCCTCGTACAATTGGAACAAATAAAAACGTGTCTTGGTGTTGCCAAATGTCCCCTGGCAGTGGGGAGTGGGGTAGGGGAGCAAATTGCTTAAGATTGAGATCTACTGATACAGAGATACTATCTTGAAGCCCTCATTACTAACCAATGATCATAATGACTGTCTCTCATCACATATCCTTAGTTTTAAGTGTATTGTCCTGGTAAATTCATAGTGACAAACTAGCAACCTGTCAGGAGGTGGACGGTCAATAGTGTGATGAGTTCTAATTGCACGAGACACAACGTCTATAGGTCTCCTCCCTCATCTGTAAAATGGGGAATACACCAGTTATTACCACCTCTAACATTTCATAGTGTGTGTGTGTGTGTGTGTGTGTGTGAGAGAGAGAGAGAGAGAGAGATATTACTAACCATCAGTGAATAAAGTTCTTTACAATTTGGGGTCATTATTATTCCTTTCTATTTGTGAATGTTTAAATGTTGCCACCTAGTGGCAATGTACAAGTACTTTTTATTGTGGATTGCTGCCTGAGATAGTGGAGTATCCTGGGGGATGGGAAGGAATGATTATAAATAGAATACTTACCTTAATATAAAACTTATGTGATTCAGCACACTTGGAAATATGAAAGTATATATTTTAATGTGTTCTAAAGTTATAATTTTTGTTTTAAATATTTATCAGCAAAATATCATGTATTATAATATTTTTTCTTATTTTCACTTATAATCTTATTATGTTCACTTAATTTTGGATAATTTTCACAAGTTTTTATTGATTTTAATCTCAATTTGTATAAAAGTAAATCATGTAGGCTATTTAGAGGAGATACCATGGAGGCACAGAATGCACCATGAAGTCAATGAAAAAGTGAACTGTCTTCAGAGCAGACTTTGCAACATGATTTTTAATCACACAGGGCTGGGGAAAAGACACAAGTTTCTGAGGGTTAATATTGCCCAAACCTCTCTCTACTTGCACTGGAACTAAATGTAGTTTTTGGTCTTGCTTTGGAAATCTCTTTGGGAGCAGAGAGAATGTTTTAGCTCATATTTTGTATTAACCAAACCTGGTTATCAATTAACAATTTCACGTTTTAAAAATACATTAAGAGTTTTCCACATGTAGTAGCCTGAGTAGGTCAGGCTACTATACTATTTATACTATATATACTATATATATATATATATATATACCATATATATATATATATATATACTACTATACTCTTTATGAAAAAAGAGTGCAGTGAATGGTTAGTGGTTTAGGAGTCAGAAGGGGTTTGATTTTTAAAGGATGAGAATAACTTTCTGAGAAATTAGTTTTCAAAATGTGAGTTTTCTCAGGCTAAGCTATC
The DNA here is from genome assembly GCF_025265405.1 of Mesoplodon densirostris. Lineage (NCBI taxonomy): Eukaryota > Metazoa > Chordata > Mammalia > Artiodactyla > Ziphiidae > Mesoplodon > Mesoplodon densirostris. Next base: position 47,357,381 of record NC_082668.1, read on the forward strand.
TACTTCTATTTGAACACATAAATTTGCTTAATTATTCCACTACTCCAGGAAGTAAACATGTCAAACATGAGTGTTTAAATATATTAATTAAATTTCTGAATAGCTATTATGCCACCCTCCCCCAAACCATCATATGCAAACTGCCCCCTCTTCCCCCTCTGCTTGTCCTGCATTTATTCCCTCTGCTGTACCAGCTCATATTTGCTTATTGTGGGCTGGAAGATATCCTCATGCTTAGGCATGAGAAGATTCTTTTACTATTAAACTCTAACTCACTTACCATATTTTTCTTGATCCCTGCTTCTAATTAGTAAAAGTATATTGAGTTTTTTCATCCTTCCTTTCCTTTCTTTGGTCCTGTTAAGAATCTCTATGGTTAAAAAGCCATAAAATAGTTAACAAGGCTTGTGGGAATGATGAGGTTAGGGGACGGAGCATTTCCAGAACTGAGGACGTGGCTGTTCCCCAACCTGCCTTCAGAATGTGGGCTAGGAGGAGGGTGGAATTCAGCAGCTACAACTCATTGCTCACTGCCCTGAGAAGTAGACTTGGCTGAGTCCCCATGCCTTTCCCTCTACTTCTCATTGGTCTGGACTACCTTTGGGAGTAGTAGGGAAAATAAAGTGTGCCAGACTTCAAGTACTAGAGTAAAGAGGATTGAAATGTGAAAATGTAATAAGCATATACTGAGTGTCTACTATGAGCCAGGAACTATGTGAAGCATTCAAAAATTAGAAAGATGAGAAAAACCACAAACCCCAATCAAGGATCCATCACATTCTTTTTTTAAGTGGGGGAAAGTTAAGCAAGAACATACACAGTTAATTTAATCTAAGACAGACAAGTGAATTTAGAAATCGTTGATGAGATACCCTGAACAGCAAAACTCAACCAAATAAGGAAGCTTATACTAGAATACTGATGAACTGAATACACTCTTATAATTATTTCAAGAAGGCTCATTACTGGCGATTTAACACATCAAGAGTAAAATTCTTACCCAGAATGTACCATGTCCCGATGGTAGAGGCTGTGACCAGGGCTGAAAGCCGCAGTGTTGGAATAGCTGATGAAATTACTGTAGGTGGTTGGGTTGCTATTTTTTAAAAAAATAATGAACACTTTATCTCCATCAAGAAGTCTGGTTTTTGCTTTCTACTAAGTACATATTTGGCAATGGGTTCGAATTTCTACTGGCTTATTTTTCCAGGGTCCTCGTGGTCCTCAGGGAATTGATGGAGAACCAGGTGTTCCTGGTCAACCGGGTGCCCCAGGACCTCCCGGACATCCATCTCACCCAGGACCCGATGGCATGAGCAGGGTGAGATGTGTGCATTGTTCAATATCATCTTTAGATAAAATATTAAGTTTTTGATTTATTGTTATGATTTTAAATTGTGTTAGTTCAGATGTTGACCCTTGACTTCAAGAGAAGCTTAAGTGAACACAATACTGCTGTGTATAACAATAAAACTAGGAAATCCACAGGGAATTGTTGGAAAATTCAAAGTAGCACTTTTTAAAAGTGCTGCTTCAAATTATTTGTATTTCTCAATGTCAGTCCTGGTCATTGGAATTTTGCACTTTCTGTTGATTCTGAAGGACCTCTAATATTGTTCCCACTATGAATTGATGAGAGAAATATGTCCTTATCCTTTGTTCTCTAGGCTCAGGATGTTGACAAAATCTGTGTCATGTCCTCTACACCAAGCGAGGATGACACATCCAGGATGATGTATATGAAAGAGCCACTGAGTTGACACTAAAAATGCTACCTGGTTATTTCCTGAATATCAGTTTCCTGCCGGAAGTAACATAAAACAAAGTGTCTTTCTACACCTGCCTCTTTGAATTCTTAGCGGCAGAGACAGGGGATTTATGAGTGGATTGCATAGCCCAACAAGGGAACTTATGGAACCCTGAAATATGATTTTTCTTTTACAACAATTTTTTACATTTGATTTTCAACACATTGTAGAAGGAATTGCCAGTTTATTTTTAAAACAATACGCACATTCTTTTCCCACTAAAATTTGGAAATTAATAGAACTCCTGGAATGAGTATGGGCAGTTTTGGTCAACTGGGTTACCAGAGATTTTTAGATATGAAAGAGAGTAGGTAAAACTGTTGCCAATTTTGGAACATTCAGGGACTCAGTAAAAGGATTGTAAAATTGTAATCAGCTTATATAAGTACAGTTTAAAGTTGGCCACAAACAAAGAAGAATACCATCTAAGTAAAATATTCTGAAATGGAATCTGGAATCTTTAGGACAAATGTTTTTTTTTTTTTTTTTTTTTTTTTTTATTTTATTGTATTTTTTTTTTTTGCTGTACGCAGGCCTCTCACTGTTGTGGCCTCTCCCGTTGCGGAGCACAGGCTCCGGACACTCAGGCTCAGCAGCCATGGCTCACGGGCCCAGCTGCTCCACGGCATGTGGGATCTTCCCGGACTGGGGCACGAACCCACGTCCCCTGCATCGGCAGGCAGACTCTCAACCACTGCGCCACCAGGGAAGCCCAGGACAAATGTTTTAAAGGCACTTTTAGGTTTTGTTCAGATGCTTGGCATGCTCTAACCATGGAAGAAAATCAGATAAAGAGATTTGAACCTGAAGTCGATTAGACCGGCTAAATACTTATGAGAATGATCTGGGCTTCCCTGGTGGCGCAGTGGTTGAGAATCTGCCTGCCAATGCAGGGGACACGAGCTCGAGCCCTGGTCTGGGAAGATCCCACATGCCGCGGAGCAGCTAAGTCCGTAAGCCACAATTACTGAGCCTGCGCGTCTGGAGCCTGTGCTCCGCAACAAGAGAGGCTTCGATACTGAGAGGCCCGCACACCGCGATGAAGGGTGGCCCCCACTTGCCGCAACTAGAGAAAGCCCTTGCACAGAAACAAAGACCCAACACAGCCATAAATAAATAAATAAATAAAATTAAAAAAAAAAAAAAAGAATGATCCATGCTTTTATCAAGTATCAGACATTTGGCCCATTACAGTAGTTATTCTGAAGCAACATAGTAATAAAATACCCCGAGGAAGATTGTTTAATCGAAAACACATACAATGAAAAACAGCTTGAACCTTTTTCCTTGCTTTAAATCAAAAGTTTAAAATGATTCTCAGAAGAGCCATTCTTTAAGGATCCCAGAGAATGTACACTTCTCAGTTTAAAAAGTATGTTGATATATGTCTTTTACTGTGGAAATAATGTCAACACATTGCTTTTACAGCCGTTTTCAGCTCAGATGGCTGGGTTGGATGAAAAGTCTGGACTTGGGAGTCAAGTAGGACTGATGCCTGGCTCTGTGGTAAGTTCAGATTTTACTGATAATCAAAGTACTTTGGAAAAACCATTGTGCAGAAAGGTTTGAGTTGGCTAGTTAAGAAGTGATATGTGTCTTCTTAAAACATAACCATCCATCCATTCATTCATTCAATTTATTTATCAAACCCTGGTGTGTACCAGTTAAAAGCCCAATGGTTTTCCATTCATAACTATGCAAAATATTTGTCTACATTAATAAAGGGCTGTCTGTATTTTTCACTTACTATTTGAAGAAAATAAAGAATTTTAAAACATATAACCACCACCACCTCAACAAAAACTGTACTTTTTAAAAATTAAAAAAAAATTTATGGTACCGTTAGAAAGTTATTTGAAAAAATTTTGAAATGAGAAGTTTTATCACTTTAAGTTTTTATTATTTCCTATTTATCTTAATACTCTCTGGTTGCCTTATGCCAACAACTCTAAAATTTATGCACTGGGCCATCCCCATTCTCTTTTGAATTTCTTCAGCAGCTAGAAAGATTCCCATTTTCTCTGGGTAAGTATTTTAACCTGGGTATTTGGAGCAGTGCAATTTCATTGAATGAATTAACACTTTTCAAAGCAACTTCTCCATGCTTTTTTGCTCATAACATAATTCAAAGGCATCCCAGATTAATGACATTTCAGACAATGTAAAGTCAGACTGCATAAACACCCCTTCTACCCATCCTTAAAGCCAGCAAATAACTTAAACATTATTTGTATATATTTTAAATCACTTAAACATTGTTGTTTATATACATTCTAAGTCAGTAGCAGTATGGTCTCATTCAATGGTTAACTTGGGATATTTTTCTGAAATATATGAGTTTTTAACCGTTTGAAGTTGAAATTATATATGTGTTTATTTTTTTTAAATGAAGCTTTTATTTTCTTACTAGCTAAATATCTGATCAATCCAAAATGAAAATTTAAGTTTTTGCCATAAGAACAAACTAGATTTTGATTTAATTGCTTTCACCTTTTAAAGTGTGACATTTAAAAAATTACATAGACATTTATTAATAATTTTTAAAATTGCATTTTCCTTTTCTTCCTTTTGTTAAGCCTCAGCATAATCATTTCATGGTTAAATGGGGAAAGCCTGTGTGGATACTTTAAGTGTATGTTGTGAAAGAAAGAAATTAACCCAGAAAACTTAGTGCCCCAGATTGTTTTAAACTTACATTTAAAATAATCTAGTCATTATTATTGATAGTTTCATAAGCCTTTAATTCAACTTGCTCATTTTAAGTTATAAGAGTTAGCTGCTGTGAAGCTGAAGAATGAAATAGACAGTTTGATAACGACTTTATCCTTGCCAAGGTTTTTCTGTGTTGGATGTTCTGCTTTAATAGAACCACCCCTTAAGCAATGCAAGTGTTCTTGTCCCAAAGACATTGGGTGTGTATAGGCACATTCTTTATTTCTTTGTATGACACTGAAGGTGTGTGTAACATCACCCCAAATGTTGCCCAAGCTTTAATCTTTTTTTTTTTTTTTTTTTTTTTTTTTTTTTTTTGTGGTACGCGGGCCTCTCACTGTTGTGGCCTCTCCCGTTGCGGAGCACAGGCTCCGGACACGCAGGCTCAGCGGCCATGGCTCATGGGCCCAGCCACTCCGCGGCATGTGGGCTCTTCCCGGACCGGGGCACGAACCTGCATCCCCTGCATCGGCAGGCGGACTCTCAACCACTGCACCACCAGGGAAGCCCCAAGCTTTAATCTTTTTGAATTTAGCTGTATTCCAGGTAAATACAGAAGGACAACGTCATCACCTTTTCACTGTCAGAGCTTTGCTTTTCCAGATTCTAAAGCTGATTCAAAATTTTTGAAATGTTTCAACTAATTGTCATGAACACTATGCAACTTTTCTTCTCATTTGTTTCTAAGGGTCCTGTTGGCCCAAGGGGACCTCAAGGTTTACAAGGACAGCAGGCAAGTCTTCTTATAATTAAATTACATACTATAGTAAAAAAAGAAAAATTTATAAATAAGGTCTCTGTAACATGACTGCTTTTGGTTGGCCTTTGAATTGCATATTTTAATGCTCACCGAATGGGATGTATTCAGTTAATTTTCACTCACTTAGAAATATATGCAGTATGTTTTTCATAGATTCTTCATGATGTTAAAGTTTTATTATCTGTTTCTTTATGTTACTGATCTCCAATACAAAGAGTTTTTATGTGCCTGTACTTCTGAAATAACCCATCATTATCTCATATCATGGTGAAAATTCTCATAATTAGTTCTCATAACTAATTATGAAAATTCTCATACTTAGTTATGTGCCAACTCTGGAGCTCTGAAATCAGAATAGGACATCACCATGTGGTATTATTAAAAATAACAGTGAAGATGATCACTCCATCAAATCTTTAAAAAGAATATAATACTATACTTTCTTTCTATAGCCTATCAAATACCAATAAAATAGTGATGTAGCGCTATTTTAATGTTTGTAGCAATTTGACAGGCAGTAGGAAATGATTTTTCAAGAGAGAGAAAGAAAAGAATTCTTAGCTCAATCAAAGATACTGTATTTTCATTATCATGTGTGTGGACTTTTACTTCAAGCTATTTTATATTACTGCCATTGTGAATGACAACTGTAGTTGATGAAGAAGGAGAAGAGGGAGATAACTACCATTATTGAACACTCACTCTGTGCCAGCACTATTCTAGGTTCTTAACATGCATTAGTTATCTGAAGAGCTATAGCAGCCTAATGAAGTAGGCACCATATTATTCTCATTTCACAGATTAGGAAATGAGGTATAGAGAGATTAAGTAACTCACTCAAAGTCACACAGGTGGAGAGTGGTAGAGCCAGCATTTTGAGCAATTGCATTATACTGCAGAGAGTGTAGGATTTAGTATTATGTTTTTCTTTGGTTTGTTTATATAACTTACATATTATACATAAATTATATATAGATGTATAATTTATTTTCAATCTTAGGGTGGTACTGGCCCTACAGGACCTCCTGGTGAGCCTGGTGACCCTGGACCAATGGTAAATGTCAAGTAAGCATGTAGACCCAGTTAAATATGGGTCCACCATTATAATGATGTCATGAGTTATTTATATTACCAGCTCTTTCCTAATGTGGCAAGAAATTCCAGTCCAATTCAGGAGCCCTCTGTCATGGACTGTGCTTAAGCTATACGTTTCTTTTGGCAGAGTATTTAAATTCAGAGGCTTTGAATGTGGTCAGCAGAAAGTGCTAAGATACTTGCATTTGTGAACTTTTTTCCTGTTGAGCACATAGTCTGACAGATACAACATAAAATTCAGAATATTAAAAAAGTTATTTCCTATGATATTTTTCATTTGTTGCAGCCGTATTTTGGATTATATCGTTGATGGGTATGAGTAAATATAGGTAAATATTCTTTTTTTTCCTTTTGTGTTGTTTCATTTTTTTATTAGGGTCCACTTGGTACACGTGGACCAGAGGGCCCTCCTGGAAAACCTGGTGAAGATGTAAGCTACCTTTCTTCATTTTGCTTTGAAATTTTGAAAGAGGCTAAGAAGTAGCTACAGTGTTAACATGAATGTTATTCATTGGTTCCCATTTCATTTCCTCCATTTCTAACTGTCATTAAAGTCACTAAAAACTGGAGAAGTCAGAATGGAATTTTACAAAATTTAAAAGTGCTCTTAATTTTGATGGTATTATATTATTAGGTACTGTATCCTTGCCTGCATTCTTCAGGTTTTCCATTATGATTTCTCCATGAGATACTAGAATTGTCACAATAGCAACAACCTTTGGTACTAGAGCTTTTGAAGTGATCTTAAGGAAAAATACATTGCTTTGATCCCAAAACATCATTGTGAGGCCCTCATTAAATGGATTTTTTTAAATATGTTAGTAAAATAGTGTCAGTATTGTTCTCCAATGCTCAAAATACTTCATTCTGAGCACTGAAGAAATTTTGAGCATCTGAAGAAATGCTTCATTTCTTTAATTGAATTTTTAATTAAGGTTATGACTAAACTTCAGATTTTAACATTAAGAACATGTGATCAAAGAACAAAGAACACCCTGTTCTTTGATCAAAAGAACAGATTTGCTTTTCTGGATTCTTTTGTTAGTTGTACCAAAGTTGAGGTTAAAATTATGGGTAAACCATCAACGTCTATGTGACATTTAAACCAAGAAAATATTTTCTCTTTGTGTATCATGAGATTTATTTAAGTGGATTACAATGAATTTGGCCATAAAGAAACTACCTCTGGTAGTTCTTAAACTTTTTTTCATCACAAGAAAGAAATGGCACATATCATTGTAAGAAGCACTATTTATTTAATTCAGTGCTATATGTTGATGTAGAATTTCATAGCATGTGTGTGTGTGTATGTGTGTGTGTAAATTTTGATGTTCATAAAATGGTGAGCTAGGTGAGACCAGTATAATTTTTATTTATTTCTTCTTCTGATAAATGAGTGAAATCTCCACAAACTGACTTGCTCTAATGGATTGCCATCAGGAATAGAGCTGTGTTCTTACATTGCTTAGATCACTGGGCATGAGCTTTCTAAGTAAGACTTTTTATCTGCAATTGAGTTGTCATTTAGTCTCAGGAGAGAACATTTTAATTCCTCTTTGCTTCCCTCTACTTTGCTTTTTTTCCATTAAGGGTGAGCCTGGTAGAAATGGAAACGCTGGTGACGTAGGATTTGCAGGATCTCCGGTAAGTTTATACTGATCAATACAACAACGTAAAGACAAACTTCAAAAAATAAAGAACATTTAAAATTAACTCGCAATTCATTGCCTGTGCATGCATTAGGCACTGTCACCAAGATACGTTCTCTTCTGTCATTCTGAAACAGGACGATTTGCCAGAGTGATAGCTAATTCCAATTGCCTGCTTTGCATTGGTACCATATGAATGACCCTCCTAGAGCTAGAAAATTATATCATAACCTAACACGGATTCTTTCCAAAATGAGTATCAAATTTTCATTTACGTCACCAGCTTGACTTACTTAAAGTTCACAACATATCAATCCCATTTATCTTTTAAAGATATTTTTAGTATTTTTAGTTTTGTATTATTCATATGTTGAAAACAACTGCTTTAAAGAGTTTATTGATTTGTTTTTTATATCCTAGAACAATAAATTGTGGACAAGATTCCTCTTTGGCTGCTTATTGTTGACTGAAATTCTTGATTGATGTTCTGGCCCCTAAAATCTTATGACAAGGTGTACTGATCACCAGCTCTCCTAATACAGCTGTTTTCTTCCCTCTTGGCTTACTACAGGGAGAAGTCCCTGGCAACTGGCTCCACCAGAATTCAAGACCTGGGCTACTTGGCCACACTCTGACCCCACCTTTCTTTCTTCACTCATATTACTTTGATAGGCCCTCCCCTAGGACACACTACACAGGCAATGGGGAAAATTAGAAAATGATAAGCAAGCAAAAATGTTCTAACATTCCTGCTCTTAAACTTTTTCCTTGTCCAAAATCTCCTAAACTGATTTGGCCTCCTACTTATTATATTTCCGATAATATCCTAATGTTTCTACCACCCAATACATCCAACGATACTGAATTATTCTCCCTTTACTTTCTGAAGATTGATGAGGTTCAATGCTAGGATTTTTTTAAACAAATAAATGCTGATCTTTTAACGGAATTTACAAGGCTGTAAGGATTATTTCGTTACAAACACAAAACCAGTTCCCCAGCTCCCCGCTCTCTCTTTCCTTTCCTCCCCCATCAGCCTGAAAAGTCCATGCAGACAAAGACATGTGGTTTAGTCATTAGCACAGATGTCCACATGAACCAATCCAGGCTTGAACCTCCTGCCCTGCTACACTCTTGCACCTACTCACAGCGTGGGCCCTCCAAGGGGAGGAAATGTGCCCTGCCAACATGTCACAGATGCACTCTGTGAGTGCAATGCAACGATGTGTGATTGGGGTGTGATGACAGTCTTGGGTCAGCAGAATGAGAAAAACTTTATGAGCACTAGTACATCTGGTTTATTTTCTTGTTATATTAGAGATATGTAATCATATGAGAATTCCCTTGCAGACCACAAAAACTCAAAAGTTAACTAATTATTTGAAATAACATAGCTCAGTAATTCCTCTATAGGATTAGATGGATGTATACTGAGTTTCTGCTCAGGATGGAGGGGAGTCGAATCTCAATAAAGGGGAGCATTCCAGTGGAAAAACTTAAAGGGAGTTTTTGAAGTGAACGAATTCCTAAATCAGGCTGTGTAAACAGAAGAATTAGTGGAACTTTATTTGTTCAGAGAGCATGGTTTGATGTGCCCTTACTATGATAACCCCCTAGAAAACACTACAGAAACATTTTCCCTGGAAGAGGTCGCAGAGGAATTATTGCTTTGCTTTTATCATACAAATTTCATTTATTTAGTTATTTATTCATTCAATTAACTTTAAGTAAAGTCTATGATAATACAGAACAGAAGGATTTTGCTTGTTAGATTGTGCTAGTACAAGAGAAATTCCTTAAGAAAGATTTAGGAAAAGCACTATGAATGTCAAGAAGATGAAAAAGATGATGAATGTTAAACCATTTCTTCATTCAGTTGTTTATTCAATGCTTATTCTTGAATGCCCACTACAAAGGCATAAGGCTAAGTGCCAGGGATATGCAGATTAATAATAATAATTGATAATATTTGATAGCATCAGTCTGTGCTATCAAGGTGCTCAGTCTACTGGTGGCAGTATTAATAGCATTCAGTTCAAAACCTAATCAATTTAGTCAACCAGAATAAGTGAATAATTAAGTCACTCGTTCCTTATCTATTTTAAGAGGGTATGAGGAAAAAGTTTCAAGCATCGTTTCAAAATAGTCATGCCATTTGGATTTTATTTAGTTTGATTTCTATTGTTCTTTTTATTTGATATGCTTAGGTGAAGGATGCATAGAATTAACAGAAATGAAGAAGCTGAGTCAAGGAACCAACCCATTCTCTTCATATTTCTTGACTTTCTTTTCTGTTGGATATTTCATTTTCTCAGTTTTTTAAACAATCACAAATCCACAAGCTTCTCCTGAACATTTTATTTTAAAAAATTTCTGATCACACTTTAATATAATCTTTCTAATCATATTCTGCTGCTAATACTTAGAAGTTCAGAAAAAATAAATCATATTGGTTTGCTACACACACATTTATTCTTCTACCACAAATAAAACACTATATAAAGGTGGGAAAGCATAGTTTTCCTTAAGTTCTTTGGATTTTTTTTCCTGTACCTTGAGCTACTTGATTCAGACACTGAGCAGCTTGACTCAGGTTTATTTTCTTGTTGTTTATTCTTTATTAATTATAATACAGTGATATAATTTGAAAATTTAAAAATGTCATCAAATCAATACCTGGCATTAATCCGTGTCTCTGTGTAAGACATGTTTCCATTTGCCTTGCTAATTTTTGATCACCTAGATGTATTTTGACAGGTAAAAATATACTTCTCCTTTTTTTTCTTAGGTTTGTTAGTGAAAAACTATGTACCAGATATTTTTTGGAAAAAAAAGTATTATGCAGTTAATGACTCTGAAATGCCTTATCTGTTTTTTGTTTTTTTTTTACCCTCAACAGGGAGCTCGAGGATTTCCTGGGGCTCCTGGTCTTCCAGGCCTGAAGGGTCACCGAGTAAGTTCAATCCTCTGTAATCCTTTTAGACACTGTGGCTTTTAGAGTAGGGTCTGGGGAGCATTATCTTCAAAATCTTTACAATTCCATTTGTCAATTGCCCTTAACTGGCTGTGGTTGTAGTAGTCATCTGCAGTTACCAAAATCACAATGCTTTTTTTTACATTTCCTTTGAATTTCATTTGATTCTATAAACAAATGTATTTTGAGTTCTTACTATTTAATACTGTGAATACTATGAATACTGTGCTATAAAAGAAAAAACAGTGATAAATGAGAAATGCCCAAAGCTGACTCTCAGCTTCAGGCTAATGAGATTCAGTTAAGAAAATAGGCAATTACTACATAGTAGAATAAATGACACAATACTAAGAAGTGCACTAGATCACAGGGGGTGCCTAGCCAACTCAGCCCAACTCAGACATGGAAGTCTATAGAATGCTTCTCTCTTTATAAGTCAGGATAATTAATATGTAACTATTATGTTACATACATATATAGGAATTACATATCTATCTATCTATCTGAAAGCATGGTTGATATTCACTCAGTGTACATTGACTGGCCTCTGTTTTGAGTGGTTGAGCTTATGATTAGAATGCTTGCTCCTATATTAGTTATTAAATGTTTGGAACATCACTCCTGGATATAAACCATATTTTATAACTATATAAATTCTATAATTATTTGTTTTCTCTAAGGCCACCATAGGTTTTTTATTCGTTGCTATAAAATAAATTTCTATGAAGTCACAAAAATTTGAAAGGTGAGAACATTGCACATTGAAAATGTTATTTAAAGAGGGAAACCCTACTTTAATTTTCTTTGAATAGACTTTCAAAAAAGGTTGAGGGCTTCCCTGGTGGTGCAGTGGTTGAGAGTCCGCCTGCTGATGCAGGGGACACAGGTTCGTGCCCCGGTCTGGGAAGATCCCACATGCCGCGGAGCGGCTAGGCCCGTGAGCCATGGCCACTGAGCCTGCGCGTCCGGAGTCTGTGCTCCACAACGGGAGGGGCCACAGCAGTGAGAGGCCCGCGTACCGCAAAAAAAAAAAAAAAAAAGGTTGAGAATTTGGAAACATTTTGAGTAACAACTGTAAATCTGAGATCTGTTTTCATAAGGTGCTTTCTGTGAGCTTATTTGTGGTTCTTCTTTTACATTTCTGAGGCTCAAAAAAGCAGTAAAATACAAATTTATATTTTTCTTCTCAGGGACACAAAGGTCTTGAAGGCCCTAAAGGTGAAGTTGGAGCAATCGGTTCCAAGGTAATTGTATAGTATCTCAATACAACCTCACTATAGCATTTCTGTTCTGCTTCAAGTCTAAAATTTTTTTCAGGACCACCTTAAATAGTTCTGGAGGAAAGAGGAGTATAAAAAATGAGTAGTTAAGTAGGTAAATTTAATAGATAAATATAATCTTTCATGGATGAGTAGCAATCGATTTAGCAGGGTACACAACATGACTTAATTTTGCCACCAAGTACAGCCACCATGGCACTGGGTTTCTACCAATGTAGGATGGCTGTTATCTTTATGTAAAGATGCACAATGAATCCACCCTCTAAAACACATTTACTCTTTTTTCTTCTTTAAAAATATCTGAGAGTTTTAGATGGTTCATTAGTCCCATTACTTAGTACCCTTTTAATTCTAGGTCCTTTTGGCCATCATTTCTTTCCCAAATTTATTTATGCTTCTAGAGGGAAAGAGAACATTCAGGAAGTGCAGATGACATTTTAGTAGAAAGCACGATGAAATACATATGTGGAAAAGCATTTGGCTTTAAATTTGTCATTTCTAAGCTTCCTATAAGAGATCTTAAAGGAATATTACAGTCAATTTTAGCTTTCTAAATTTTACTTGACCTAAAGTATCAGACATAGACAAATAGTTTTTTAATTCTAATTAATGTGGCTAGGTGTGATAGTTCTATCAATCTTGCTTAAATCCCCAATTTTATTTTAGACTTATTTTTGTAGAAACTAAATTTCCATTGTATTTGAGAAAAGGTGTTACAGCAGAATTTTGAGGTCCTTCATTGAAAGTATACCTTTCAAATTCTCACTTTGAAAAATAAACCTTTAAAATAACACACACATGGAACAGAATGATATGAATATCAATTGAAGGTTTCTCATATTGTAATATGATCTCATTTTTGCTTTAGGGTGAAGCTGGCCCTACTGGTCCAATGGGTGCCATGGGTCCACTGGTACGTATAAATTTAATTCTTTGCTTTTTTAGATTATACTAAGAGAATGTTTAAATGAAAAAAAAAAGACCTAGAGAACATATGTTAGCTGGTGAAATAATCCTTTATTATCAGCTGAAAGGCAAGCACACTGTAAGAATTGCCCCTTCAAATAGAAAAGGCTTCCTGCGTTACATTGTTTTTCTTATTTGTTGGATGCCCTTATCCTTTTTTGGTACCCAGTGATCAAATCAGGATTATTGTAGATTTAGGCCATTAAAGCTAGGTTAAGTGAAATCTATTTAGGCCAATTATAATGAGTCTTGATTGATTTGAGTAGTGAAATCAAACTACCCTAGAAATTCAAGTAAGATGTTTCAAGAGATGTTTCTCTCTCATCTGAAGGGCCCAAGAGGAATGCCAGGAGAGAGAGGGAGACTTGGGCCACAGGGTGCTCCTGTAAGTATGTGTATTTCAACTCTCTCAAATGCTTTACTGAATATGCGTTTTAAATGAGAATGATATACTGGTTGCCTACTTTGTAATTTTTATACTTTTTATTTTGAAACAAATTTAGATTTACAGAAAAGTTGCAAAAATAGAAGAGAGTTCCCATGTACCCTTGTACCCTACACCTACCTTCTGTTAACGTTAACATCTTACATAACCAAAGTACATTTGTTGCCTACTTATTTTAATACAGAATTTAAGAAATAATAAAAACACTTAGCAGCATGGAGAAGCATAGACTTTGGAATAGTAATCACATTATAATAACAGGTAATATTTATCAAGCACTTATTATCTGCCAAACATTCTTCTAAATATCTTTATCTCTTATTCATCACAATCCTAAAAGGTAAGTACTGTGAATAAACCCTTTTAAAGATTAGAGTCTACTGATCACCTTCCCTAATTGTACAGATTAAGAAATTCTCTTGCTGTCTGTCCATTCACCTTGAATCTGGAGGGGGGTGTTATTTTGTTCATTCTCATCACAGCTCTCTCAAAGTCGGGCTATACTTGCTAATATTTCAAACTTGCAGTTCATTATATTTCACCCACTTTTCTTTTCACAATTAAGGACTGCCACCTGGCCTCTGTTATTTTGATATCCTATCATCCCCATTATAATTAAAATTCCCAGGTTTATAGCATCCCCTACTATTATCCCATAGAAGACAACCACCTTAGTGCTTCTCAATGGTACCAAAGTCAGGGCCTTGATTCAGGAGAAGTGAGACCCTCTCACTAGGCCATTCTTTATCACTTACAGGCAGAGTATCCTCTGGAAATATAGAGAAGATTGTAGAATATAGTCAGCTATTGCCTTATCCAGCCATACATACTATATCCAATCTACTGTGTTCACTTCTCTGTGCTTTATTCTACCATCTGCCCAGGAAGTTCCAGCATTTCTGCTTCACTTAGTGTGTGCCATTGCTCTTTCCAAGTTTCTAAGAACTATTGTCCCTGTTAACATTTCCCAGGGTCTGTATCAGGGTGTTAAATATGTATTATGGGAGAGTGCTTCCAAATCATTAAAATTCTCCAGCTTTATATCCTGTCCCTTGTGATCCAGTACCTTCAGGACCTAGTCCCATACATTCTTTCTTGGATTCTGCCTCTACATGATGTATAGGACTTACAGATTTATTGGTATATAGTCTCTTCACTCTTTTATCAGAAAAAGCATTTCCTCAATGCAGTTATTTTGTGACTTGATGCTTGTTGTTGGTCTGGTGGCCGGGGGAGGAGAGCAGGTGGTGGTGGTGGTGGCATATGTTGTCTGCCAAAGGAGAGGCCTTTGTTTCATCTTTAAGCAAGAGAGAAGTATAAGCTGTTAAAGGTGGGAAGGACCACTTCTGTAGGCCCAGAGGCTTCAGGGTATTTGAGATTTCAAAGTTCTTAAGATATCCCAATGCCAAATTTCAAGGTCCCATTCCCTCCAATCAAGGGCCCTGACCATGGCATAGCAGCCTTTCCACATTTTAGAATTCAACCTTATCAAGAGCACTTAAACCTTTATCATAAAGTCCTGGGCCTAATATTCAACTTTTTCTTCCCTCTGGTTGTAGAAGATGACAATATTTTTAAATGCTGCTTAGGAGATTTATATTGATGATTAATTACCATCAGGCTTTCAACATCTTTCTCCAATGGATTCACTTGACAAGACTCATGCAGTTCCATTAACTTTGTAATTGTTACATCCCCTAAACCTTCTCAAATGCCTGAGCTATTGCATCCATAGCCCATTCCCTTACACTTGTACTCTATCTACTGGAGACAATATTTACTACTGCATCACTACAGCATGCCAAGAGAAATCCATACTCCATCTATTGCCAGCTGGCCAGGGAGGAATCCAGCTTAAAAACTCCATTTTATCATCGGCTTTCTTGACTACCTCTAGCACCAATGATTTACAGGTCAATTTTCCAAGGAAATAGCATTAAAGCAGAGTTGTGTGCAGGAAATTTGTTTTCTGAGTGCTCTCAGAAACTACACCGTATGGGACTTCCCTGGTGGTGCACTGGTTAAGAATCCACCTGCCAAGAGGGCAGACAGCAAAAGCAAGAATAACTATAATCCTGCAGCCTGTGGAACAAAAACCACATTCACAGAAACATAGACAAGATGAAAAGGCAGAGGGCTATGTACCAGATGAAGGAACAAGATAAAACCCCAGAAAAACAACTAAATAAGGTGGAGATAGGCAACCTTCCAGAAAAAGAATTCAGAATAATGATAGTGAAGATGATCCATGACCTCGGAAAAAGAATGGAGGCAAAGATCGACAAGATGCAAGAAATGTTTAACAAAGACCTAGAAGAATTAAAGAACAAACAAACAGAGATGAACAATACAATAACTGAAATGAAAACTACACTAGAAGGAATCAATAGCAGAATAACTGAGGCAGAAGAACGGATAAGTGACCTGGAAGACAGAATGGTGGAATTCACTGCTGCTGAGTAGAATAAAGAAAAAAGAATGAAAAGAAATGAAGACAGCCTAAGAGACCTCTGGGACAACATTAAACGCAACAACATTTGCATTTTAGGGGTCCCAGAAGGAGAAGAGAGAGACAAAGGACCCGAGAAAATATTTGAAGAGATTGTAGTCGAAAACTTCCCTAACATGGGAAGGGAAATAGCCATCCAAATCCAGGAAGCGCAGAGTCCCATAGAGGACAAACGCAAGGAGAAACATGCTGAGGCACATAATAAGCAAATTGGCAAAAATTAAAGACAAAGAAAAATTATTGAAAGCAGAAAGGGAAAAATGACAAATAACATACAAGGGAACTCCCATAAGGTTAACAGCTGATTTCTCAGCAGAAACTCTACAAGCCAGAAGGGAGTGGTGTGATATACTTAAAGTGATGAAAGGGAAGAACCTACAACCAAGATTACTCTACCCGGCAAGGATCTCATTCAGATTCGATGGAGAAATGAAAAGCTTTACAGACAAGCAAAAGCTAAGAGAATTCAGCACCACCAAACCAGCTCTACAACAAATGCTAAAGGAACTTCTCTAAGTGGGAAACACAAGAGAAGAAAAGGACCTAGAGAAACAAACCCAAAACAATTAAGAAAATTGTCGTAGGAACATACATATCAATAATTACCTTAAACGTGAATGGATTAAATGCTTCAACCAAAAGACACAGGCTTGCTGAATGGATACAAAAACAAGACCCATATATATGCTGTCTAAAGAGACCCACTTCAGACCTAGGGACACATACAGACTGAAAGTGAGGGGATGGAAAAAAATTATTCTATGAAAATGGAAATCAAAGGAAATCTGGAGTAGCAATTCTCATATCAGACAAAATAGACTTTAAAATAAAGAATGTTACAAGAGACAAGGAAAGACACTACATAATGATCAAGGGATCAATCCAAGAAGAAGATATAACAATTATAAATATATATGCACCCAACATAGGAGCACCTCAATACATAAGGCAGCTGCTAACAGCTATAAAAGAGGAAATCGACAGTAACACAGTACTGGTAGGGGACTTTAACACCTCACTTACACCAATAGACAGATCATCCAAAATGAAAATAAATAAGGAAACAACCTTTAAATGACACAATAGACCAGATAGATTTAATTGATATTTATAGGACATTCCGTCCAAAAACAGCAGATTACACTTTCTTCTCAAGTGCACATGGAGCATTCTCCAGGATAGATTGCATCTTAGGTCACAAATCAAGCCTCAGTAAATTTTAGAAAATTGAACTCATGTCAAGCATCTTTTCTGACCACAGTGCTATGAGATTACAAATTATTACAGGGATAAAAACGTGAAAAACACAAACACATGGAGGCAAAACAATACGTTACTAAATAACCAAGAGATCACTGAAGAACTCAAAGAGGTAATCAAAAAATACCTAGAGACAAATGACAATGAAAACACGACAATGCAAAACCTATGGGATGCAGCAAAAGCAGTTCTAAGAGGGAAGTTTATAGCTATACAAGCCTACCTCAAGAAACAAGAAAAATCTAAAATAAACAATCTAACCTTACCCTTAAAGGAACTAGAGAAAGAAGAACAAACAAAACCCAAAGTTAGCAGAAGGAAAGAAATCATAAAGATGAGAGCAGAAATAAATGAAATAGAAACAAACAAAACAATAGCAAAGATCAATAAAACCAAAAGCTGTTTCCTTGAGAAGATAAACAAAATTGATAAACCATTAGCGAGACTCATCAAGAAAAAGAGGGAGAGGACTCAAATCAATAAAATTAAAAGTGAAAAAGGAGAAGTTACAACAGACACTACAGAAATACAAAGCATCCTAAGAGACTACTACAAGCAACTCTATGCCAATAAAATGGACAACCTGGAAGATACAAACAAATTCTTAGAAAGGTATAACCTTCCAAGACTGAACCAGGAAGAAATAGAAAATGTGAACAGACCAATCACAAGTAATGAAATTGAAACTGTGATTAAAAATCTTCCAAGAAAACAAAAGTCCAGGACCAGATGGCTTCACAGGTGAATTCTATCAAACATTTAGAGAAGAGCGAACACCATCCTCCTCAAACTCTTCCAAAAAATTGCAGAGGAAGGAACACTCCCAAACCCATTCTATGAGGCCACCATCACCCTGATACCAAAACCAGACAAAGATACTACAAAAAAAGAACATTACAGACCAATATCACTGAAGAATATAGACGCAAAAGTACTCAACAAAATAATAGCAAACAGAATCCAACAACACATTAAAAGGATCATATACCATGATCAAGTAGGATTTATCCCAGGGATGCAAGGATTCTTCATTATACGCAAGTCAATCAATGTGATACACCATATTAACAAATTAAAGAAGAAAAACCATATGATCATCTCAATAGCTGCAGAAAAAGCTTTTGACAAAATTCAAAACCCATTTATGATAAAAACCCTCCAGAAAGTGGGCATAGAGGGAACCTACCTCAACATAATAAAGGCCATATATGACAAACCCACAGCAAACGTCATTCTCAATGGTGAAAAACAAAGCATTTCCTCTAAGATCAGGAACAAGACAACGATGTCCACTCTCACCACTATTATTCAACATAGTTATGGAAGTCCTCGCCATGGCAATCAGAGAAGAAAAAGAAATAAAAGGAATACAAATTGGAAAAGAGGAAGTAAAACTGTCACTGTTTACAGATGACATGATACTATACATAGAGAATCCTAAAGATGCCACCAGAAAACTACTAGAGCTAATCAAAGAATTTGGTAAAGTTGCAAGATACAACATTAATGCACAGAAATCTCTTGCATTCCTATATACTAATGGTGAAAAATCTCAAAGAGAAATTAAGGAAACACTCCCATTTACTATTGCAACAAAAAGAATAAAATTCCTAGGAATAAACCTACCTAGGGAGACAAAAGACCTGTATGCAGAAAACTGTAAGACACTGATGAAAGAAATTAAAGATGATAACAACAGTTGGAGAGAGATTCCATGTTCTTGGATTGGAAGAATCAATATTGTGAAAATGACTATACTATCCAAAGCAATCTACAGATTCAATGCAATCCCTATCAAATTACCAATGGCAGCTTTTACAGAACTAGAACAAAAAATTTTTAAATTTGTATGGAGACCCAAAGCCAAAGCAGTCTTGAGGGAAAAAATGGAGCTGGAGGAATCAGACTCCCTCACTTCAGTCTATACTACAAAGCTTCAGTAATCAAGACAATATGGCACTGGCACAAAAACAGAAATAAAGATTCATGGAACAAGATAGAAAGCCCAGAGATAAACCCATGCCCCTATGGTCAGCTAATCTATGACAAAGGAGGCAAGGATATACAATGGAGAACAGACAGTCTCTTCAATAAGTGGTGCTGGGAAAACTGGACAGCTACATGCAAAAGAATGAAATTAGAACACTTTCTAACACCATACACAAAAATAAACTCAAATGGATTAGAGACCTAAATGTAAGACCGGACACTATAAAACTCTTAGAGGAAAACATAGGAAGAACACTCTGACATAAATCACAGCAAGATCTTTTTGATCCACCTCCTAGAGTAATGGAAATAAAAACAAAAATAAACAAATGGGACCTAATGAAACTTCAAAGCATTTGCACAGCAAAGGAAAAAGACAGCACTCAGAATGGGAGAAAATATTTGCAAACCAATCAACGGACAAAGGATTTATCTCCAAAATATATAAACATCTCATGCAGCTCAACATTAAAAAAACAAACAACCCAATCCAAACATGGGCAGAAGACCTAAATAGACATTTCTCCAAAGAAGACATACAGATGGCCAAGAAGCACATGAAAAGCTGCTCAACATCACTAATTATTAGAGAAATGCAAAGCAAAACTACAATGAGGTATCACCTCACACCAGTTAGAATGGGTATCATCAGAAATCTACAAACAACAAATGCTGGGGAGGGTGTGGAGAAAGGGGAACCCTCTTGCACTGTTGGTGAGAATGTAAATTGAAATAGCCATTATGGAGAACAGTATGGAGGTTCCTTAAAAAACCAGAAATAGAATTACCATATGATCCAGCAATCCCACTGCTGGGCGTATACCCAGAGAAAACCGTAATTCAAAAGACACATGCACCCCAACGTTCATTGCAGCACTATTTACAATAGCCAGGTCATGGAAGCAACCTAGATGCCCATCGACAGATGAATGGATAAAGAAGATGTGGTACATATATACAATGGAATATTACTCAGCCATAAAAAGGAACGAAATTGGGTCATTTGTTGAGACATGGATGGATCTAGAGACTGTCATACAGAGTGAAGTAATTCAGAAAGAGAAAAACAAATATTGTATATTAACGCATACATGTGGAACCTAAAAATTGGTACAAATGAACTGGTTTGCAGGGCAGAAATTGAGACACAGATGTAGAGAACAAATGTATGGACACCAAGAGGGGGAAGCTGGGGTGGGGGTGCGGGTGGGATGAATTTGGCGGTTGGAATTGACATGTATACACTGATGTGTATAAAATTGATGACTAATAAGAATCTGGTATAAAAAAATAAATTAAATAAAATTCAAAAAAATAAAAAGAATCCACGTGCCAGTCAGGGGACATGGGTTCAAGCCCTCGTCTGGGAAGATCCCACATGCCGCAGAGCATCTAAGCCCGTGCACCACAGCTACTGAGCCTGCTCTCTAGAGCCCACGAGCCACAACTACTGAGCCCATGTGCCACAACTACTGAAGCCCATACACCTAGAGCCTGTGCTCTGCAACAAGGGAAGCCACCACCATGAGAAGCCCGTGCACCACAGCAAAGAATAGCCCCCACTCGCAGCAACGAAGGCCCAACACAGCCAAAAATAAATAAATGAATAAATGTATTAAAAAAATTAAGAAACTACACCTACTTGATGGCTCTTCAGACTGTTTTGAATCCTTTGTACCACTGCATTGACCATGGAAGGGCATAACCTGGGATAGCTAACTCCTTTCAGCAATTTGTGGGGAGGGTCTCAACTGTGAGCCATCACACCTTACAACACTTACAGCAGTGGTAGAATGATTATTTCTGTGCTGAAGGGGGATCTGGGTGACACCCGCAGCATTCACTACTACTTAATTTTCTTTGTGTGTGTGTGTACATGTGTGTGCACATGTGCTTTAGGTTTTTGTTTTACATGGAGCGGATTCCTTCCTCTGGGTTATTCTGACTATTAAGAAGAGCCCAGTGTTCAAAGTTTCATTGTCTTTGAGCTCATTTGATAGAAGGTGACATGTTCAAGTAAAAAGAATCATTTTAATCAGTTTGTACTTCCAGTCTTGATTTTTTTTTCTTATTGCTGTAAGGCTAGATGTGCTTATTGCTACTTTACGCATGTTGTATAAATGTGTATTTTTATTGCTATTAACCTAGTTAAGTTTGTCAGTTAACCTTAATATTCATTCTCCAATTTTTAACATAGAAATTTTTATAACATAAATGAATTGTTAACAAATACTGTAGAAAATGCACCGTTATCTTGCCTCTTCTCCTAATTAGGGACAACGAGGTGCACATGGTATGCCTGGAAAACCTGGGCCAATGGTGAGTGTATTACTTTCATATTCACTCATTCACTTATTCATTCATTCTCCCATTTGTACATTCATTACCATTTACAAAGCACCTACTGTGTCCCAGGTGCTTGGAACAGAAAGACAATAAAAACATAGTACTTGTCTTTGAAACCTGCCCTATCAAAGAAGAGAGATATATCAATTGATATTGTAGCATAATGCTATTGCTAACTGCTGTAATAGGGAAAGCAACCTGAAGTATGGGAACCTACCTGTACTGACACCAGTAGTGAGACAAAGAAGTCAAGAAAGACGTAAAGAGGAACAGCTTTTAAGCTTAATCTTGAAAGATGAGTATATAAAAAGAACAAGAATACAGCATGGTCCGTACAGTGGATAGGTGAAAAACACGATGAGCTCAGGGAAATATTCAGTACTAGGTGGGTAAATTGGATTTGAAATTACTTGCCCTTAAGATCTTTTCTCCCTTGTTACTCATAAAAAGGAAACAAACTATGGGAGGAAAAATAAGTGTAATTTAAAAGGGCTTTTATTAATGCAAAACTGATGGATTTAAAATACAGTCCTCGAAGAAGAATCAGGATAACCTAGAATGAAATTCCTCTTACACTTTTCCTTTAAATCCAGCTTTAAATCAGTGGTTTAGACTCTATTCATGCCTTCCCAAATGTAGTATAGTGACACATATTCACTTTTTATTAGCCTGAAAAAAATCACTCCAAAATATCCAGATGATTCTTAATCATCATTTTTATAAAGTGAAGGCCTAGATTTTGGTACAATGTGTAACTTTCTAAAAACTATCCTTATTACTTGGTTAACACAAAGAAAGTAATTTCTCTAGAAGCAGTTGTTTCAAACAATTTGTGTTTGTGACTGACTCTCGTATGCTACAACTAGGAAATTCTGTTATGTTTAATACCACTGGACATGTCTTTTAGCACAATTTCATATCAGTGTTGTAAGGTTCTTATGATAAAATTATATTATTATCTTTGTGATTTTAAAGTACTAAGTGGATTATTCTTATATGTCAAAGTACATAATAAAAGATTTCATGTTAATTAAAATACATGTCTAATCACTTTTCTGGTTTCTTTTAATAGGGTCCTCTTGGGATACCTGGTTCTGCTGGTTTTCCAGGAAATCCTGGGTTGAAGGTAAGATGTTCCTATATTTAGCTCTTGATGACATGAATTACTTAAGTACCTGAATCCCAAAGTAAAGAATGTCATTTCTTTCATTGAAGAGTGTGGAAGTCGCTCTTAACTAAGGAAAAGAGCAAAAGAAAATGAAAAATATATTATTATATAATAAGTAATTAAAAGAGAATTACTTATAATCATACACTTGTAGTATCAAAGAATCTGTTGCAATAGGACTCTAACACCAGACAATTGTAATGGCTGTGAGGAGTAAGGGTTTAATCTGAATTGGAACTCTATTTTTGGATACAGTGCCTGGCAGTAATAAATAGCAGAATGTTCTAAACAATAGGAGAGTAAAATAAATCCGAGGTGGTCAAAAGGTCACACAATATTGGCCTCCACTTCTGCACCCCTTCTCCCCACCTCCACCCCCTCAACTTACACAATCATTAATGGAATGTGTGGGGAGGCTATTTGGCTGTCCATGTGGGAATGGATTGAAGTATTCTGTTGGGATGATTTACATTTGTAGTGCGTCACAACTTGTTCTTTCTCTCAACACTTTGGATGATAAATCCATGGATTACAGTGGGAGGTTATTAAGATTATTAAGGTTATTAAGAGCTAAATTAGTGAATAAACTCAGAACGCTACCTTCAAACTTTGAACAACACAATACGTTTGATTTTTCTCACACCCGGTTTGTCTTTGGCAATAATTTTCTTCATCTTGAAGAAGGGATTTGCTCACAAGATTCTGCTGTACAAAAATAACCGTGGCCAGTCACCTCACCTCTCTAAATCTTGTTTTCTCAAGGAATTTTATTGAAGATTAAGTGAGAAAATATGCAAACCCTTAGCATAGTGCCTGAGGCAGAGGATGCCCTCAGTACAGGCCCACGCTTCTTGTTAGTGGGGCCACTCAGATTGGATTTGAACTTTGAAACAAACAAATAAACAAAAAAATCTCTAGTTGACATTTCAAGTATTCTTTGAAATGTGAGAGTCATCAAGTCAAATTATTCTTCGGCTCTCTCTAACGCTTACTTTGAATTGTGTGCCACAGGGATGTGGCTGCCCTCCGTTAACTGAGAACTCACTGTGAACTCAGCCGAGTAGGACCTTCTTCAGTTCCCCTCTGTGTCTGATCTGCTCCCTGAAGTCCTAAGTCTGCTGCCACTGACTCTGACCTTGGAGGATCCAACCTCCCTGTGTCCCTCAATCAAAATAGGCAAAAGCCCTTCCCTCTCTCTCTCTGTAAGACTCTCCACCCTCACACCGAGCTCTGGCTAGAGAACTCAAGGAAGAATACTCACAATGCCCCAGACTCTCACTTTGCAGGAAGTGGTTTCTGCTCCTACTGTGGCCTCCAGTTAAGACTTCACTAGCCATCATAGTTTATACAGTAGTTCACTCTGGATACTTCCCTCTCCTCCTGGGTTTTTCTAGTACGGGCTGTTGGCTACTGAAAACTCCTTAATAAAGTCAAACACCTCACAAAACTGTTTCAGAAATTGTTTCCCTGTCCTACCACCACCCCCAACATAAAGACCACCACCCCCAGTGTTTGTTTTTGGCCAAAATTCTGCTATACCTGTAATATTCTTCCAGGGTCTCTGACTCTCTAGATGAAGAATAAACGTTCACGTCTAGTTCTTTGTATTTCAGTGAAGGATAATAGGGATTCCCTCTAGGATTTGATTTACATTAGGTACCTAATATGTTAGATAAAATGCAGAAACTCAGCTAAGTTTGAATTTCAGATAAATAAAGAATAAACTTTTAGGATAAATGTGTTCCAGATATTGCATGGGACAAACTTATTCTGAAATCATTTGTTGTTTGTCTGAATTAAAACTTAACCAGGCATCCTGTATTTTTATTTACTATCTGGTTCCCTATCTTGGGTTGAAACAAGGGTGGCTATCAGGTGACCTTCACCAGGTTGCTCTGCTCTGCATGCTGTGGGCATCATCACATCCAGAGTGGCAGGAAGTGAGTCCATCCCTTAAGCTAAGTTAGGCACACACCCCTGGAAACTACTTTGTGCTCTTGACTCGTTTAAATGATTGGGTGTAAAATGTAAAACTCCAAATAAGCAGTCAGCTTTGAAACACACCACACTGGTATTTTCTTAAATTAACATTTTCCTCATACTCCTTTAGGGAGAAGCAGGTCCCACTGGGGCACGAGGCCCTGAAGGTCCTCAGGGGCAAAGAGGTGAAACTGGGCTACCAGGTCCTGTTGGCTCTCAAGGTCTTCCTGTAAGTTCCTAGTATATTTAAAAATTATCACTGAAAGCTGTACATGTTTTATAACTTTTGAACAAAGGCAACATATTTTAATATATTCTCTTTCAATTCTGAATGAGTGTTTAGAACTCATGAAAAAAAAAATGTCCCTTGTCAACTCTGCAAATTTTGTCTTTTTTATGGAAAAGGGAATTAATTAGTCATAAAGTGATTTTTATAATATAATGGTGATTGATTTATTTTCCTTCCTTTCTTTGTGGTAATTTTTCTACCTCCTTTTGCGAGATGGGTGGACATCTGAATACCACCCTAGATATGGCTTAATATTTCATGAACTTTTCCTGTATCTTTTAGGGTGCAGTGGGAACTGATGGTACGCCTGGTGCCAAAGGCCCAACAGTGAGTAACTAACTTCATTTATGCCACGTGAGGTTCAAATGGGCACAATCCTTTGGACAGTGACCATAGACTTGTGCCTAGGTCTCTGCTCACCATGTTACTCTTGCATTCCAATAGGGTTCTCCAGGTACCTCTGGTCCTCCTGGCTTAGCTGGGCCCCCTGGATCTCCAGGACCTCAGGGTAGCACTGGACCTCCAGGAATTCGAGGCCAACCGGTAATGTCCATCAAAGAATTATCATCCATTAGTATAATACAACTAAGATCGCCAGAGAAATAATATGTAATGAGATACAGTGAAACATAGATAATGTGACTTATTTGAATGAGGCAAAAGAAGGTAGGAATTTTTGTAAAGTGGAAGCCAAATGTTAATGTACAATTTACATGTTTAAATTCAAAGGGGAAAATTATTGCACTATGTTAAATTTTAGTGTTCTTTTGTTTAAAATAGTAAGGTCATAACTTCATGATCCACCTAATCGAATTTTATAAATAGTTGCATAACAAATATGAAGACACTTTGCAAGCCAGTATGGGGAAATACGGAGTTTTCATGGGGGTTTATAATGACAACTTGGCTAAAATGGGTTCAACAGCTATTTCTTGAGATTTATTCTTGAAGAGTGCTTCCAACATGTTGTTTATATTGAATGAGTTTCCACATTTTATATAAATTTGTATGTTTTATATTCATATATTTATCTATTGGTAAAAATATTATGGTTAGTTCTTAAGAAATAAACACATTGAGAAGTTGTGCTTATGTATCTTTTAGCTTGATATGTAACAAAACTTTGTTTCCTCGTACTACTTAAAACAAATATTTTAGATCCTGATATAAGTAATTTGATTATGCTGATAAATCCTTTTTAAATGCTAGTGACAAATTTATAAAAACATGCGTGTTGTTGGTATTTTACATTTGATTTTATCATGTTCTCAATTTAGCAATCCCACAAATTATAGTACAATCGGTATTATAAAGACACACATACCCAAAACTCTTGAAAACTCTGAAGGTAAAATACCCTATTTGAAGTTGCCAAATCTCAATAAATAGAACATGAATATAAAATTATTTTGATTTTGGGTGAACAAATCTATTTCCTAAAATAGACTCTAAATAGATTTATCTATTGAAGTTGTCATTGTTAGTTCTAATTTTTATTATCAAATTGTAATAATTCTAATTATCCTACTATGCATGATTAAAAACAAGATTTTAAAAGTAAATCTTTTGAAGACCCCTGTAAAATACACAAATCACTACCTAACTATACTGGATTTTATAAAATTTCACACACATTCTACAAGATTTGCATAATTTAAAAAAATTATTATACTGCTGATTCAGTACAGACTCAGCTGCAGAAAATTTTCAAGGCCCATTCACTGTAATAATTAAAGCAGGTTGGGCTGGATAAATATCTTGGTTCTTACAATTATCGATATTTTTATTTTAGGGTGATCCAGGAGTTCCAGGTTTCAAAGGAGAAGCTGGCCCAAAAGGGGAACCGGTAAGGTTTTCTTTCTTTTAAATGATAAGAAGAACATGAATATTATCCAGAAGTGTAAGCCCAAAATACTCAAGTACTTCAAATAATGACAGTGAGAATTATAATACTTTTGGATGGAAATAGTTTGCTTAATATAGTTTAAAATTTGTGACTGACTTATTTAACTGAATCTTTTGACTATAACTCCCTTGTCAAATGGCTTTTTCTGGTATCTGTCATTCTGTTTTCAATAGGGGCCACATGGTATTCAGGGTCCAATAGGCCCACCTGGTGAAGAAGGCAAACGAGGTCCCCGAGGTGATCCAGGAACAGTTGGTCCTCCAGGCCCCATGGGAGAAAGGGTAAAATTTGAATGATTGAATAAATTCTTATGGTTGTGGGGGAATTACATGAATAACTTTTGGGATAGTGAGGAAAACTAGAGCAATTAAGAGAAATGCTAGCAGGTGCATTGCACAGTTCAGTATGGCTATCTTTGAATTCAGGGAGTCAACTGTCTAATCATTGTTCATTCATTCATTCATCTAATATTGACTGAACAACTGCTCTATGCCAATTTGGTATATGGTGCTTGCGATACATCAGTGAACAAGAATGCTATGGTTCCATCCTTCATGTGGGGGCTAGTAAACAATAGTTTAGTGGGGAGGTAAGCAATAAACAAGTTAACAGGTAAATAAAAATATAATTACACATTTTAATAAGTGCCATATACACTCAGGGAATAGCATGGTGATGTGGTAGAGAGTAACTTATGACAGTAGTGTGTCATTAGGTTAGGTGGTTAGGAAATAAGCTTCTTTGAGAAGATGGCATCTAGCTAAGATCTGAAGATTAGGATGAGCCAGCAAGAAAACTTGAGAGAAAAAGCATTTTTCAGCAGAGGAAACAAAAAACGCAAATCCAGGAGGCCAGAAAGGGCTTAGTGATTTTAAAGACCAGAAAAGGTTGCTGTGACTGGACTATAATGAAACAGGTCTGAAAGGGAGAATAACAACATCACCTTACTTTTGTATGGAACCTCAGAAAATGCAAAGGGCTTCACATCAAAGACAATACTAATGCCTGCAGTCACTGACATTTTGATTGTGGTAGATGATACCATTTCTTTGCCTCTTGTATCTATATCTATGTATCAGTTTTTCTCTATGTTTAATTTTACAATGAAGTGGTAAAATAATTTTTGATTTGAATAATTTTGGCTCAGTACTTACATATATTTTTCAAAATTTAAAATGTCTTTCTGTATAGTCAGGTTATTTTTTCTTATACATATCTATTGCTGTGTTGGGTTGATCATAGCTCCTAAAACCTTATAGTACTAAGAATAAAAATCACCCACTCAACTATATATTACAAAAACATCCACAATTAAGAATCACATTTTGGTCATTTGTAGGGTGCTCCTGGCAATCGTGGTTTTCCAGGCTCTGATGGTTTACCTGGACCAAAGGTAAGGTTATCCTATCAAGGTTGACAGTCCTATGGGTAGTGTTGCAAAAGATGCCGTTGTCCAGCATGGTGATCTAGCCTTGGCCCACATGGGTCCAGATCTAGAAAAGAGTTGGACACAGATGTTACTCCTAACGCCAAACCCCTCTTGTGCAATTTCTTCATTATAGAGGCCTAGGGGAGAAGGACGATGGTTGGAGGTGTATTGGAGTTTGTTTTCAAACTTTCCAGGGACATTCTTGAGAAGAATAGGCCATAAATCTTTCCTTTAGCTGATATATATTTTTTCCTTTATCTAGAAATTTAGACAGTTTCAAAATTTGGGGTTTTCTAAATCTAAGTTATTGGAGTGAGGCTCTAAACACAACTTTCATTAGTTAATGATGAAAGACCTCTATTCTACAAGGAATCCAAATGAGAACAAAATGTGAAGTGACATGGTTTACAAAGAAGTCTTTGTAACTACTTTGACAAACTCTTTTATGTTATACTAGTGGTTTGATTTGTAAAACAAGGATTTTATATATGCTTGCTTTTGTTTCCCTGCACTCCCTTTCTTCTGACATATTCTGCTTTGCTTTGGAACAGGGGGCTCAAGGAGAGAGGGGTCCTGTAGGTTCTTCAGGACCTAAAGGAGGTCAGGGGGATCCAGGACGTCCCGGGGAACCTGGGCTTCCAGGTGCTCGGGTAAGAACACAGTAGTTTTTGGCTATATCAACCCAGGAGATATGCTCCTGAGAATTCATTAAAGGTTTTTTAAAGGTTTGTTTTTTTTTTTTTTTTTAATAGCTTGCTTTCACGACTTGGAACATTTCTTTGTTTTTTTCTTTGGGTTTGACCTGATTCATTATTTTTGAAATAATGAATGGTTTGCTATTTTTATCATGTATAGAAAAAAAAAACTTCTAGTCTCCTTTATTCAAAGAGGTATGTATTAATAATTTTACCACTTGATATGAAAAAAATTCTGTTTATCAATTTTTATAATTTTTCTTTACTTGCTGATGAACAACTTATGTGACTTTTAGCACAGAGAATTCCTGACAAATTTCATTTTAACAAAATGTCACTTGAAAATTCATTTGAACTATGGAATTACCCTTATATTCAGTTGTCAACAGTGCCCCTTAAAGAGAAAAGGATTATACAAAACCTTCATGGAAAGATACATTTGGCTCAACATAAGTTCTTTATCCTGAACCCAGTGTTAGATATATGAGTAAAAGTCTCCCACAGCCCTTTCTCCTTCTATATTAGAAACAGGCATTGGGTTCATCTTCGATGAATATCTTCGATATTCTTCCCTAGACACATGATAAAGGTGGAATGCCAGCTGAATGACCATGCAATTACTTTTAGTAAAAATGATCCCTGAGGGCTTCCCTGGTGGCGCAGTGGTTGAGAGTCCACCTGCCGATGCAGGGGACACGGGTTCGTGCCCTGGTCCGGGAAGATCCCACGTGCCGCGGAGCGGCTGGGCCCGTGAGCCATGGCCGTTGAGCCTACGCGTCCAGAGCCTGTGCTCTGCAATGGGAGAGGCCACAACGGTGAGAGGCCCGTGTACCGCAAAAAAAAGAAAAAAAAAAGATCCCTGATTGTAGACTGCATTTGGACTTGGAGGACTATGAATGAATTAAAAAAACTGGTAGGAGGCATAGCTTTGGATTTCCTGAGTTTGCAGGGACTGTACCTGGGCATTCACCTTGCTGGGACCAGTATAGTATGTCCAAGGTGCTGTTACAAATATTGGTTATGTGAGATTTCAAACCAGGGTGGCTCCTGCACCCACCACATAGACTGATTCTCTCACATCGGGCCTCCCATTGTGGGAGGCTTAGAGTCTGGCCCTGAAGGCTGTGCTGTGAGGACTCCTCCCTGTGGAGAGTCCCACATGTGATGCCTTGTTGCATGTTGTGTTGTCTGCCCCGTATCCTGCCCTGTATCCTGAAGCCAGGTTGGGTGAGGTCCATGATGGTCCTGTGAGTTTGTCTGGAGGAGCCTAAGGCTACTGAGAGTGGGCATGGCAAAGCAGAACGGGATCTTTTTAATGCAGTGCTATTTTTACTCTTTAGAACCTTTACTCCAGTTGCAGGTCAGCAACAAACTGACAATTGCTTTTAATTTTTAGGGTCTGACAGGAAATCCTGGTGTTCAAGGTCCTGAAGGAAAACTTGGACCTTTGGTAAGTAATTTAAACAAAAGTCCACCACCATTAATATTTCTCAATAGACATGCAACTTAAATGGTAAGATGTTTAAGGTTAACGTTTTTGATCAGGTGGATGCTGATCATGTTTACATGTTTAAAATGTACCTTCCTCTCCTGGAAGCAAATATTAAGGATCTGAGTATTTTCAAAATGACCAAAACTTGATAACATTGTATTGAAATAAATGCTTGAGATTGTAACTGCTTCTCTGACATAAGTGAAAAAGTTGCCATGATGTATTTATTAATATTAGTGGAATTTGTTAGCAACATTCTCATTTCTTGATATCCTTCCAATTTTATACATTTAAGAGATAAGTAGGTATAAATTTGACAGTTCATATATTCTGGGCCCTTCCCTTATACAGTAAATGTGAAATGGAAGTCCTGAGTTTTCATTACCACAAACAAGAGTAAATGAAAGAAGGAAGATTTCCCCTATTAATATGAGAATGTAAAGAGGCATAAAGATGAGGCTTGTGTATAGAATAAGAATAAAGTCTCCGTTCTAAACATTCAAATACCTCAGCAGTTGTTTTTAAACACTCAACTGTCCTGACTCACTAAAATAAAAACGTGGCTTAATTTAAAACTTACATAACTTTTATAGTAAGGAAAGGCAAGTGACAATTTGGGTGATGTAACATTCAGAGAGAACTTACATGAAACTTACATTGCTCCTGTCAATTTTGTAGGGTGCTCCAGGA
This sequence comes from Mesoplodon densirostris, assembly GCF_025265405.1. Lineage (NCBI taxonomy): Eukaryota > Metazoa > Chordata > Mammalia > Artiodactyla > Ziphiidae > Mesoplodon > Mesoplodon densirostris. The sequence continues at coordinate 47,388,823 of NC_082668.1, forward strand.
GAGGATGGCCGGCCAGGTCCTCCAGGCTCCATAGGAATCAGAGGGCAGCCTGGGAGTATGGGTCTTCCAGGCCCCAAAGGTAGCAGTGTGAGTACAGTGTATAATGTTGCCATCTCATCATAATCCTCACTTGGAGCTGACATGTTTATAGCAAACCGATTGAAATTTAAATTAGTTTGCATTGATTCTTTAGGGTGACCCTGGAAAACCTGGAGAAGCAGGAAATGCTGGTGTTCCTGGGCAGAGGGTAACTATACATTTTCTGCTAAAGAAAAATATATATATGAAATTACCCAAATTCTCATGGTCTCACCTCATAAATTATCTCTCTGTGATGCTAGGGAGCTCCTGGAAAAGATGGTGAAGTTGGTCCTTCCGGTCCTGTGGGCCCCCCGGTATGTAAGTTTTAGTGAGAATGTATTCACATTGCATTCTTCAGTGGTGTTTGTCTGAGACTTTACTCATGGACAGGTTTCAGGGGGAAGTAAATAAAAAAGTGCAAGATGGAAGAATTTCAGTTATATCTTTTCTTTTGATTCCTGTGCTGGAATCTTCTTCCTTTTTAAGTAGAATTATTGGTCTTTTCATTTTAAACTTCTATGAAATGCTGATCGTAAAAGCTACCTCATCATCTCTATGTTATCACAGTTGAAAATTATGTGAGGAAAGTAGTGTCTGACAAATATTTTATACTGTATTTTATTTAAAATATATAAATAATCGATTATACCAGGTTTTTTTTCTAATATTGTGTCTTATAGAAATTTATTTAAGCGTTTTTTTTTTTTTTGGATGGACTAAAATGGGATAATATTTATCCTTTGAGGTATATTTTCATCCTAGGATTTTAAAATTGTGTTTATCAGAAATATTATGGCATGTTTATTTGTTTTGGAATGGGGCAATTTAAATATCTTTTTTAAAATGTTAGCTTTGCTTTCTTTAGTTATTCTAGTTTTGAAGGTTTGATTAATAATTTTTATAACACTGAGAAACAAACTACAATGGAAACATTAATTACCTTTTAGATTAGACATATAAAAGTAATGGATTTTTCCATGCCAATAGTCAATTTCCCCCCAAATTTTACAGTTGCCTCCAGACATTTATGTTTGGATAAGAAATGAACACATGTTATCAGTTTCTTCACTGGCTTTAGAAGATATTTTCTCACCACCAGGGACTTCAAACAGTACCATTAGGTGACATTTAGGACTAATTTATTATCTTGCTAAAGTGAAAAACCTGTGATTGGAAGAAATACAAAGAAATATAAATACTTCTGGTGGTTCACACAAGTAGGAAGCAGACATAAGGATCGGCTCTTGATGTTCATGGTTTTCTTTCCTTCGTGACTTAGGGTCTGGCTGGAGAGAGAGGAGAACAGGGCCCTCCAGGCCCCACTGGCTTTCAGGTATGCACTGACTCAGTCTTCCATTTCTTCTTCCCCTAACCAAAATGCTTTTTTATAAAAAGATATGGTTGAATGATGTGAAATTCTACAATTTTCAAAGAAGTCATTCCTCTTTTAGTAAATAAGATAGACATTTGGACAAAATCAAACATTTTTACTCAAAGAGAAGGAACAGATTTCCCCTGAACAACTGATCAAACCCCAAACCTATTAACAAATTATAAATCATAAAATGTTCTTAATATCTCAATAAGATTTATTTAACTATATTAAGGCTTATCTAATTTTATTGACAGTGTCTAAAATTTTTTGTTGAACAAATTTTCATGATTTATTTAATTAAATATGATGGTAGATTAATAGCATAGATAATCATAATTTGGGGAAAAAACTGTCAGGACTAACTTTCAATATTTATTCTAGCAGCCTAAAGTATTGTTTTCAAAGCCATTAAAAGCTCCACAAATATAAAGAACCTACTGTTATATTCTTACCTCCTTTTTGCTAAGTGGTGTACAAATGAAAATCTAAACCTACGAACTGACTAGCTGCTGTGTTATGTTAGAGGATGTAGGTTTCTCATTTTGCTTTACTTAACTTGTGTTTAAATAATGTCTTTTGCTTGAAAATATAGTCAGGGAGCTCCATGAATTGTGAACTGTTAACACTGGTGGCCTATTAAGTTTCCACAGAGTCACAATTTTATATTCTTACTTTTGCTTTAGGGGCTTCCTGGTCCTCCAGGGCCTCCTGGGGAAGGTGGAAAGCCAGGTGATCAGGTAAGTGTTTAAATAATAAGGATAGCAATACTAAAAATTGCTAACATAATATCACTTACTGTGTGTCAGGCTCTGTTCTGCTTTGCTTTAAATTAATTATCTCCTTTAATCCTCAAAACAACTCTTATGTACTAGGTACTATTATTATTATTATGCCCATTTTACAGATGAGGAAAATAAGGCACACGGATGTTAAGTAATTTTCCCAAAGTCACACAGCTGATATGATTTGAACCCAGGTCACGTGCTTATACTGTGTTCTTAATCACTAAATATGTCTTACTGTACATTTTACTGGAGGCTTCATAAACGGTTATGAACAGAAACTTACCATTTTATTTCTGTCATTTTACCAGCACATAGGTTTATATAATTTATTTTTCTTTGAGTGATTTATTCATTCATTTAACTGTTCAAAAATATTTGCTGAGTGCTCTGTGCTAAGCTCTACTAAGCCTTGGCCTGAACCAATTGAACAAGATGGACATGGACCTTGCCTTATATTTTATTTTACTAGGAGACAGAGAGTATAGAAAGTCAGTTACAACAGTAGCATATTCTAAATGCTATGGTAAGAGAGGCACTGTGTGTATGTAAACCTAGAAGATGCACCTAATTCAGACATTGGGGTTTAGAAAAAGTTTCCTGGACAAAATAGTATCTTTTATAAGATCTGAAGGAAGAATGATGGTAAGCGGGGAGGAGGGAAGGTAAGAAAATACTCCAGGAAATGGAAACAGCAAGTGCAAAGGCTTGCTGATCAAATTTAGGCACTGAAAAAAGTTTGGTAGGTCAGAAATGTGAAATACAGTTTGAGGAGGGTGAAGAAGAGGCTGGAGAATGACAGGGGCCTGATTGTGGAAAGTCTTAATTTGAGTCTAGTTTGTTCTTATTATTAGAGTAATGGGAAGCTAATGAAGGGCTTTTAAGTAGAGAGAAATACTATTAGATTTGGGTTTTAGGAAGATCATGCCACAATGAAGACAGTACATTTCAAGGGACAAGACTGGAGGCCTACTTGGTATAGTTACTGTCTTTATCAAACAGAGAAGTTTTAAATGACACATTTTCCTTTAGTTAAGAGCAAACTTTTAATGTAGTCATGACTGCATTAGTTTGAACCCACAATTCCTGGTAGAGTGTGTTGTCTATATTATATGTTCAAGAAATATTTATTAAATTGAATTGAATTGGTTCTATTTAAAAGATTAGTACTTCATTGCTTTTAATTTCACTTTCTTCTGTTAAGTTTTTCACATTCCATTAGGAAATAAAAGGCCTTTTGCTTGTATTTTATTGTTGCTAAAAGTAATATCTTTGTGAGATAATATTTTGAATGAACTCATTGCCAAAAATCAATCATTCAGGTATAATACACATTTTTCTGGAAAAATATTTCCATCCAATGTATATGATATTCCATTGTTTATAAAATTGTACACATCTTTCTTTCTTCAATATTATGGGCTTAGTCAGACTTCTAATAGTATGTTAGAAGAAATTAGGTATATGATCTGGAAAGATTTCTAATAAATACCTAAAGTTCAACTGAAAGTTTTTCATTAAAAAAAGGTCTATTTTATAGGGAGTTCCTGGAGATCCCGGAGCAGTTGGCCCATTAGGACCTAGAGTAAGTATTTTCTTCTTCTTCATGATTAACTTTGTGTCCATTGGCTTCAGTTTGAAAAAGCATCTTTTATCTGAAACTGGGCTTTAATTGTTACAGTTTTTTACTTAATGAAAATCAATCTTATGAGAAATATTTTGTGCTGTGAAACTAGTATATGCTTATATATATGCTTATACAAGTTCATTTCTTATTAAATTAGAAAACTGAGTCTTCATAGTTGCTCATTTCTAAATTTTTCCCCAGTAGAAGTCATTTTTCACATTTCCAGGAACACTTTTAACCCATTTTCAGATCAAGCACTGAGACTGTTTGACATTCCTATGTTGTGTAGGGAGAACGAGGAAATCCAGGGGAAAGAGGAGAACCAGGAATAACCGGACTTCCTGGTGAGAAGGGAATGGCTGGAGGACACGGTCCTGATGGTCCAAAAGTAAGTATGGTAGTGAGCTCAGTAGTTCAAAATGGTCTAAAATTACTGCTCAATAAACACATAATGGTGCTAGGATTTATTATTATTTATTTGTCTTGTTTTTACAAAATATTTGATTATATAATTTCTTCAACAAATATTTAATGAGCACCTACTTGGCTTTTCTTTGGCACTAAACTGTCAGCTAAAAAAGAATCTCTTCTTTGATGGGATTTTTGATCACTACATAAAGTAGTGATACATTCTCATATACAAACCTGTTTCTAATATTTATATAACTTTTATTAATGACTTCTATTAATAAGCAGAGGCAATAAATCAAAAATTGCATAATTTATTAGGATGTCTTCCTAATCATATGCTCCATTTTCCTTATCTCAGTTTCTACAGTTCTGCTTACTTAATATATGAAAGTATGTCATTTTTGAAATCCGAAAGTACAATACATTATAAGGCAAAAATCAGTACCATTTCCTTTTGGGTGCTGTTTTAAAATTGGTAGAAGACTGTGTGGCCAACTTCAGTGCAAACAACTGAAGTAGAATTTTTCATGATCATATAATATTAGATCCCTTATCACTTTCAAAGGCCAGAGTGATTGAAGAAGATCTGCTTCAATTTAATTACTGAATGAGCCTGAAAACCAGCTTCATATCATGGGTTCTTTAGAGAGAGAATGGAATACTCTCTAAATGTGATTGTGATGTCTTCTTTTTTTATTAGAATTCCTATGATGTTGCCAATAAAAGAAAATAAAAAGGCAATTCTATCATTTTTATTTGAATTGGTACCAAATTTCTCCAAAGAGAATGTTGAAAACAAACCAACAATCAAAACAGCAAGATCTGATTTTTTTAAAAATGAACTCAGAGTCAATTTTCCCAAATGAAACATATAAGCACTAGGTTGAACCACATGAAATTGCCAAGATTCTACTATTTTTGATTTACCCAAACAGGAATTTCATATAGTTTCAACCTTAATATATAGGTGAGCTTACTTATTGTTGGTTCGTTTCAGGGCAGTCCAGGACCAACTGGGACCCCTGGAGATACAGGCCCACCGGGTCTTCAAGGTATGCCGGGAGAAAGAGGAATTGCAGGAACTCCTGGCCCCAAGGGTGACAGAGTAAGTTTGGTTTGTTTAGTTCATCCATTTACACTTTCTACTGATAACGATTTCCTGGGCAGACTTTTACTTCTACCACCCTAAGTCACAAGCCATTCATTCATTCATTCTTTCAGTATATGTGTCCTTAGAAAATGTTCAGTCCCAGGCATTGGTCTAGGCTCAAGGGGATACAGCTGTGAACATTAGAGAGAAGTCCCTGCTCTCATGAAGCTTCCATGCAAGTGTAGGAAAAAGACAATTAAATGATTAAATGGTGTTTTGTATGTTTTCCCAGGGTGGCATAGGAGAGAAAGGTTCTGAAGGCACAGCTGGAAATGATGGAGCAAGAGTAAGTGAAATCATTCCTTTCAGCAGCTGGGCTAGGAATCAGCATCATCCCTATCATATGAATTTGCCTGAACTTTTTAAAATAACGTTCATGTTTCCATGGTTGTCAGGATTAGGAGAATGATGAGATCTGAGATTTGACACTGATGGACCACAGATATTCATTTTGTTTACCTTGAATTAGAACAAGCCAAAAAATAGTCATTATTGAGAGAATGAAGTAAGACACATTTTTATTGTGCATATCAGATTGGTGCTTTAAGCGGTGGGGCCCTCTTTATCTTTATCTTTTTATTTCATAGGCAATGTTTATTTTTATTAAAATGCTGCTCTAATGAGTTGCCTTAGACCTCATTCCAGTGCAGGCAAGTAGAGTTTTACAGAGTAGCCAAAGGTGTGACAAATGTTTCTCAATATACTAGATGTTAGGGGTGAGAAAATTACTGCATGATGAATCATCATTAATGCTTTCATTGATAAAGAGGCTGAATAAGTGAAATGTAAAGAAGGATTGTTTAATATCCTTCCAGAAATTGACATTTAACAAACTTTATGTCCTTAAAAATAGAATGCATTTGGGCTTCCCTGGTGGCGCAGTGGTTGAGGGTCCGCCTGCCGATGCAGGGGACACGGGTTCGTGTCCCGGTCCGGGAAGATCCCACATGCCGTGGAGCGGCTGGGCCCGTGAGCCATGGCCGCTGAGCCTGAGCGTCCAGAGCCTGTGCTCCGCAACGGGAGAGGCCACAACAGTGAGAGGCCCGCGTTCCACAAAAAAAAAAAAAAAAAGAGAGATGACACTGAACCACTGTTAATATTTTGATTCTGTCCATTGAGCAACTGTTAACACATTGATTATATTAACTTTTGATTAAAAAAATAAAGTAAATTATAGAAAAGTTTTAGCCTTAGTGATAATTATCCCTTTTTTCTTTTTCTAGAAAGCTAATTAAGGGTGAAACACTTAGTTTAGCAAATTATGAACTCAAAATATCTCTTGCCTTTTAATTAAATCTAATATTTCATTTAATATTTCAAAAAGTGGTCTAAGTAAATCCGGTTTATTTTTTGTATTTCACATCATGGTTGGTCTGGGGTGCACGGTAAGTAGTGAAGTGCTGTTTGAAGGAGAGATGCATTGACAGTTTATTTTAAGGAGAAAGCTGAAATACATATCTATTGTTCTTTTGAACTATGAAAATGCAATGCAGTAGGATCAAGATTTAAGCAATGACTGCTTCATTTTTAGTGAGGGAAATATGTTATTTTAGGGAAGAAGCAGAGCAGAACATTTGCTGTAATCTCATGGTAAAGGAAAAAAAAGGAATCACTTTTATTCTGTATGAAAAAAATGTGAATGTAATGAAGTCACCTTTATATTTAATCAAATCCTTTAAGGAAGTATATTAGGTAAATGGATGGCAGAACATTGTTTCATTATAGATCTAGAGAATTTAAGATCACAGTTTTCTCATGTTCTTGTCACAGATATAAAATTAAAAAGTCATTTTGTTCCTTAAGTTTCTGCAGTAATGCATACAAAAATTAAATGACAAAAGGATATCTGGGCAGCTTGTGAAGAGGCAATACACAAATATCAGAGAGAAAACCTGTCTTAGGAAGGATTCCAATACAGTGCAGCAGTTTAAAGATTGTAACCACATGTCAAGAAAACCCATGTGGTAGCGCCCTACATTCTGAGCCAGAGAGCACCATCATCTTCAGTGTAGGAGGGTAGTGCAACTCCTTTTCATCTCAAGGGAATGTGGAAAACTGAGTGTTTTAGTAGAATTTCACTTTTTAAAAAAAATAAAGGAGTGATATTTCACTAGTATAATTTAAGAAGATAGTATTCTATACAAAAGAAGAAAAGCCTCTTCAATCTACTGTCACATTTCAAATAGGTATTAGCAAAATTAAATAAGCTACGAGACACAGAAACACTGTTGAAGGGTAGCACTAATTTCATACTAATGTTTGAAGACGGTGTTATATATGGAGGAGTTGAGTTGGATGAAAGAGATTAAAACGTTTTGTGGAGAAAATCCATTGGAAATTGTTTTAGACTATATAAAATATTGAGAATATAGTTATATCATTTATTATAGGTAATGTTTTACAAAAGCAGTCAGCTGTAACAAAATAGTCCCTTCTTTGTTAGTTTGTTTAAACATGGAGATTTCTGTGCATTCTTTTCCTCAGTATGCCTATGTTATGTTAATTGACAGGGTCTTCCGGGTCCCTTGGGTCCTTCTGGTCCTGCAGGTCCTACTGGAGAAAAGGTAATGTCACAAGTTGTTATTTTGTGGACTTAAAATCCTGAGATTTGAATGCTGGATCTTTTTCATAATGTTTTCTCTTTCATAAAATTTGACAGTTGGACTAGCTCATCTCAGAGTTCTCCTCCCATCCTCCCTACACATAGGGCCCAAATCCTACAGTTGTACTGTTTTGCCACTGCTTTGGACAATAACAATCTAAAATCTGCTTTCTAGGGAGAACCTGGCCCTCGAGGTTTAGTTGGTCCACCTGGCTCCCGTGGGAATCCTGTAAGTGACAGTATTTTGATGTTCCTTAGTATGAGCTTGAGCAGTAAAACGATTCATCCTTTTTTCTTGATATGTATAAAACCATGCCTGTTGGATTAGGTTACTTTTAACTTCCTGGTTTTCACCTTTTACTATTCTCATTAAACTTAAAAAAATTATTGCATTATTTCTATACAATCTATTAAATCTAGGTAGGCAGCTCATTTACTAAGTAATTAGAAGCTTCTTTGAGACTTTGGGCCTTGGAAAATTTCTTCTATGACCCTTATCTTTATATCACGCTTAAGAGTCCTCCTTAAGCAATATGTCTACTTTCTCTATATGTACATTTCAAGACACTACAAATTTATATAATTGCATTTTAAAATACTGTTCCTATTTAGAATAATGTGTAAAAGCTACAGTAATGTTTGTCTTCTAGGGTTCTCGTGGTGAAAATGGCCCAACTGGAGCCGTTGGTTTTGCTGGACCCCAGGTATGATTTTCAAATATCTCTAATTTACAAACGAACATTCCTCTTGTTACAGCAATGAACTTAATTACTTATCGTTGTCATGTGTTTTGAAGGTATATTCAAGATTCTGGAAAACTTATATAGTTTTCTAGGCAATATTCTCATTTTCAATACATTTTTTCATGAAAAAATGGCCCCAAAATGGTTGAATTTGCATTATATTGAATTATATACTTATTTGTTATAATAAAAATGTGGTGGTGTAACATTTTTTCAGATTGTCTTCAAAGATCTTATCAGGGCGTTTTTTTTTCTTCTATGCTTTTATACTGATTTCAAAGCACTGTTATACCATATATGAATAAATGATATGTTAGGAATAATTATCATGAAATAATATGTCTATAAGTGTTTTAATCAATTGCTTATTTGTTCAATTAATGTAGGGTCCTGATGGGCAGCCTGGAGTAAAAGGTGAACCTGGAGAGCCAGGACAGAAGGGCGACGCTGGCTCTCCTGGACCACAAGGTCTAGCAGGATCCCCAGGCCCTCATGTAAGTTTCAAATAAAAAAGACACAACTTGAGTCCAGTCCCCACTGTTTGATCTTGTGTTTAGACCATCTTTCTATCCTATAGCGATCTTTTGTTTGTTTCATTCTATGTAGGGTCCTAATGGCGTTCCTGGACTAAAAGGTGGTCGAGGAACTCAGGGTCCACCTGTAAGTTGGTTTGAAGCTCTGGGAATTACACACAGCTAGTCACAGATACCTATTCCTTTATAGCCATTTTAAAGTTCATTTGAACCTGTAACAACAAATGTTTAGTTGTATAACTATACAGTAGTGGAAAGAGCGCTTAATTTTGATGCAGATCTGGGTTAAAATTAGTGTTTTGATCTTGGAGACCCAGCTGCCTCATATGTAACCTAAATAATATATTACCTATGGAAGAGGGAATGAATAATGTCAAAGCACTTTGTATAATTCTGTTACATAAAATATTAATGTGATTCTAGCCCTTGCCTTCAGTATACTTGTATGTATTCAAGAGAAATGGAAAGTGGAAAGAGAAAAATAGTATCCTTCCTACCAGTTAATCCAGATCCATTCCCAAAAACGTAGGATACAAGAAAAAATATATATTGGTCATAACGAGAGGAATATAAAGGCCTAAGTATCCCTGTAAAATCAATAATCCCTAGAAAGTATATAGAATTAATTTTTATTTTAAAATTGCTTATATGATATTATATTTCTAGGGTGCTACAGGATTTCCTGGTTCTGCCGGCAGAGTTGGACCTCCAGGTCCTACTGTAAGTCGATTCAGTAATTGAAATCATTGATAGTAGAGTAATTTTACATACACATAAAAATACACACAAACACATACATATTTACATATTATAATGATATACATATATATTTAATTGAGTTATTATTTGTTCTTTTGTTTAATCCCTTAATTAGTTGTTATCCCATGTTGACAACTCTTGTCCCAGTAATTCATAGTGGTATGCTGTCAAGCAAATCCTTCTTGAATCATCCAGTGTTTCCTCGAGGAGCTTATTTGCAAATCCTTTTAAGCCCCAGTGTTTGACTGTTACTTCATTTGGGTACTAAATAGTAACAGTATTGTGTGCTAATAATCATTTCTTTCAGTTAGGAAGAATCTCTGAAATTATCTTTAATAAAAGTTATTCTTTCATTATAAGATCAGGTCAGACAATAAAATATCAATATTATGTATTCATTGTTGGGGCAGAACCTTATGGAGTTTGAAAATTCAAGTTAACTTCAACACACTTTTTTTTTTGCAATTCCAAATCACTTTACTTTTATTTATTTTTTAATTGAAGTATAGTTGATTTTTCAATATTGTCAGCACACTTTTAATAATGACTAAAAGGTAATTGTCTGCAAATAATTTAGATTTTCCTCTGGGAAATGAATCAGCTGTGTGGCAGCTGTGTTTTTTATTTTTATTTAAATCCACTGAGTGATCATCTAACAGGAAAAATGGACCTGTGAGGCTTGGGAATCTGCCTCTGAGGCAGAGACCATCACATTAGGTCTTCTAATGTGGCTTCCACTTTGCCCTCCTGGGTCTCTTTCTATGTTGTACTAGGGAGCTCCAGGACCTGCAGGGCCCTTAGGGGAGCCTGGGAAGGAGGGACCTCCCGGTCTTCCTGGGGACCCCGGCTCTCATGGACGAGTAGGAGATCGAGGACCAGCTGGCTCCCCTGGTGGCCCAGGAGACAAAGGGGACCCAGGAGAAGATGGGCAACCTGTAAGTTTGGAATCTTTGTTCTAGACCACCTCTAACTGAGATATTTACTAGTAAAAATTCATAAGAATTACTGCCACAGAGAAACTGTTTATATTTTATCCTGAGCACTTTCATAATCCTTTAAATGCATTATGGCCTATAGGTGTTTTTTTTTTGTTTGTTTGTTTTTTTTTTTTTCTTTTTGCGGTATGCGGGCCTCTCACTGTTGTGGCCTCTCCCGTTGCGGAGCACAGGCTCCGGATGCGCAGGCCCAGCGGCCATGGCTCACGGGCCCAGCCGCTCCGCGGCATATGGGATCCTCCCAGACCGGGGCACGAACCCGTATCCCCTGCATCGGCAGGCGGACTCTTAACCACTGCGCCACCAGGGAGGCCCTAGGTTTTTAATTTATAAGTTTCTGCTCTAGGAAAAGTATATGTACAGATATAAAAATATAATAGTCATGGATATGGTGTTCAGAAACTAAACAAGGAAACATTTTTTTGTTAAATATCTGTATTGAATGAAGAACCTTTTTTTAAACCAAACTATTTTATTTAATATCCAAATGCCTCAACATTAATATGTTTAGATATAGCCCCATTTCTTTGTTTTAAAATTTTTCTTGTCATTTTAAAAAGAGGAAAAATATTTGCCTGAATAATTACCTCTTTTATTCTACTAATATTCACATTAATCTTCAAGTTCCTTTCCAACTAAGTGAGCCATTCTCACCTTTAAATAATGTTAGAGGCTCCGTGTGGATTACACATTTTGACTACTCACTCATAGTATGGTTTAATGGAACAGAGAACTTTTTCTCATACCCAAAACCTGTAAAGCTGTGATCTATTGTAAAGTGCTTGCATATAGTTTTCCCTGGAGAATTTCTCATTATAGTTTGTTCTCAAAATCAGGGTCCAGATGGTCCCCCTGGTCCAGCTGGAACTACTGGGCAAAGAGGAATCGTCGGCATGCCGGGGCAGCGTGGAGAGCGAGGGATGCCCGGCCTTCCAGGCCCAGCAGTGAGTAGCTGCGCTGGTCTATATTTCATCTGATTATACGCAACAAAATTTGTGAAGGGAAATTTTATCTTTTTTTTTTTCTTAATAGATTTGAAGTCTTTTTTAGACACAGATTCTGAGTATCTTAAAAACCTTTTGACTTTAAATGTCAAATTCTTAAGGACCTTAGAAAGTCCTTGGAAAATATAGTTATTTAACCCTGGGACTAGAGAAGTAGACAAATAAGGATATAGATTTTTGGTGACTCTAAATCTTTCTTCAAAGATTAAAAATATCCATGGAACTAGAGAAGGGGGATAATCTCCTGGTGAGTAGGTAGCCTCTTTTTAAATAAACATGCCTAACAGAAACACTCATATTTCACAGTTGAGAGGGTAAGTTTTCATAAACCATCAAAGGGAAGTAGTTGAGCTAAAGTAATATTGGAGGTGAAAGTGGGGTGAACAATAAAGAAGGATTCTGAATGTAATCTCCTGTTTCCTGGAGGGTGCTAAGAATTTCATATTCCCTGGAGTATGGATAAAAGTTTAACTCACTATTAGCTTTGAAGAGACTAAATTTTACTGCTGAAAGTTTACATGCTTGAGGAAAAAAATGGTGTTTTTATATGGAATGTAGACAGAGAGATTTACTGCTGGGACCTTGGAACTGGGGACATGTGGGTGGAGATGTGAAACCAGAAAACCGGGAGTTAAGGACTGTCTTATTGTTCAGGAGTGAGCCAAGGAACCTGGAAGTAAAATCTCCCAATACTGAGACCAAAGTGCCAGGATATAGAAGTAAAGTGAGCAGACAAAGCAGAAATGAATAAGGATGAGCAAATCTTACTAGTGACACAGATTCAAGAAGGGCATCCAGAAATGACAATGATACATCAGATTAGAAACCAAAATGAACCTGACTTGGTGCAAAGGATACTTTTTATTCCCTTTGATATGTCAGGATGAGTGTGATTAGAAGTGCGCATGCCTCTGGGAAGGCACTACAGTGACATGAGTGTTGTGGGATAATGGACAATTATTACTATAGAAAGAGGGACTGGGGTGCCATTTGAATAAATGTAGCCTTTATGTGAACTGGCCTCCTTAAACTTCTTCAGAAGTGGTGGACATATTTGTACTTTTATTTCAGGGCACACCAGGAAAAGTAGGACCAACTGGTGCACCGGGAGATAAAGGCCCGCCTGGACCAGTGGGGCCCCCAGGCTCAAATGGCCCTGTGGGAGAACCAGGACCTGAAGTGAGTACTACAGTGAAAATCCCTCTCCCCTCTTCATCTGGGTGTTCCGGGGACATTTTTTAAATTTAGAAGTCAATTTAGAAATTTAGAAATTGTACGTTTGACCTGAAGGAAGTTTCCTAGTGATGTTTCTTGATGTCTTCTTGCCTAGAGAGTTGACTAAATGATGACATAAGAAAAAGTAGTAAGATTTGTGTCTTGCACTGACTTTCATCTAGTCTGGAGCCAAGTATTTTAGTTGATTTATTTTGTTGCCAAATGATTTTGAAGGTGAAAGGACACAACCATTTACCTTTTCTCTTATTAGTATTTCATTCTGTAATGGCATATTTGTCAAAACTGCCAAGTTTTATGGTGATAGGATTAATATGATTGTTACAGCTTGTGAAGAGGGCAAAGTAAGTAGAGATGCTTTGACTTACATATCCCTATAAAGTTACATTATGGAGATCATGTTCCCTTAGTCTCTTTTGAGAGGAAATCAGCTTTTGAAGGGTGATTTGAGAAGTTATAAGTTGGAATTTCCTCTGTTCAGTGCTTTAATGAGTAAATCGCCAAACATTTAGTGTCACATTTTCTTGAAAGAAACAATCAATGCCTTTCAAAGCAATTTTTGCTCAAATGGTAAAAATATAGTTCTGAAAAAAATCAAAATAAAATAGGAAAAGAAGACTATATATTTTTTAAAGTAATTTAATATCTAAACACAGTTATTTTACTTTAAACTTTAAGGATATTATTTGGGTAAGTAAATGTGAGGAAAACCATTCACTGATAATATAAACAAAACATAAAATACCGGGAATGTAATTGTTGTCTATTTATTTAGAAGAATTTGAATACTTTTTCTTTTTTAAAAATAAAAAATTGAAATGAAGAATTTAGACTTAGTGCAGGAGGCACACCAGGAGGAATGTCTGGGGGCTTCTCTGGTAGTGGAGCTTCTCCATCTGGTGGCACCTCTTCTGGGCCCACCATTGAAGAGGTTGATTAAGCCAACCTGAGCATAGATTTAGTACTGTTTCACACCAAACATTGAAGAGCCCAAATTTGTAGCAAATGCCAGGACATTTTTAAAGCTGAGCTGCTATAGTGAATAATTGGGCATTCTTAATACGTGAATATGAAATATGTATGTGGGGAAAGGAAATAATATTGCACTTTATAAGCACTGAATTGTAAGTGGAAAATAGTGTCTTGAACAAAACTGCATTTAAAGTTGGCACCAAAAATGTAAGAATGTGTTAATAATTTTACAGGCAAATCAAAGTAATAGAAAGATGGCAGAAGACTTTCTTCTACTGAAATTTCCATAAATGCTAATTTATAATATGGAAAAGAGGTGGAAAACATGCTGTAATTTTTCTGGCAATTGGAATGTGAATTTTTATTACTCAGCTAATTCATTTTTCATATATGATTCTTTATAGGGTCCAGCTGGTAATGATGGTACTCCAGGACGGGATGGTGCTGTTGGAGAACGTGTAAGGGCAATTTCACTGATTAAACAATCTGGAGTAATGTAAATTTGAAATCTTTGTAATACTAAACAGAAAAAGCTACTCCTTCTTCTCATAGCTCCAATGCAGCCCTGAAATTTCTGATTGTAACAATCCCTTTTGTAATGTCATAATTTGAGTAGATCTTATAAATGAAAGTTTGAATACACAGCCAAGTGAGATGGCATTTTTTTAATTAACAGTAGGAAAAGGTGCACCATGAAGGCTTTGGATGAGGATACATATGAAGTAGTCTAAATTTCAAACTCATTCACAAAAGTATGGCAGCACAAATAGAGCTGTGTGACATCTAAATTTCTCTACTCACCTCCTAAAGTGAATGCCCCATGAGGAAATAAACCATGTCTTTCTAAATATTGTATATTTCATGATGTGTTTTTAAATTAGACATATGCTGAACTGAATATATCCCCAACTTTATCTGAAACTCTAGTCCCTTTGGGCAGTCACACAGTTGTCTCAGACTACATAGTAGTAAATGGAAGGCAAAACCCAAAACCCTCCCTAATGTCTATTATGATGCAGAGGCTCTTTCCACTCCGGGAGCTCATCATGTAGCAGAATGGGCTTTGAAACCAGAGAGACCTGGATTGGAATCTTGATTCTTTAAATAACTAGCTATGTGATCTTGAACATATTTTCTGAACCTCAATTTTCAAATACTTTAAATATGATTAATACCTATACCACTGGGCATTTGTGTTTCAGATAACTTGTTTAAAGTATCTAGTAGGCACTCAAAGATAGGGGAAGAAAGAGTTTTGAGGAATCTTGGGGTAAGGCCACTCCCCTCCATCTACCGTAAAGCCAAGGAATGCAAACTCTCTTGGCATCTGGGTTTTTCCCTCGGTAATATATTGTCCAGTGTGGTAGTCTTCAAAGATTTTGCTGATGTACCCCTGATATAATTTTGAAAATCTATGAACCCCTATGCATAATTTAAGTTGCCATCACATTTTATTTTAATCACAAGTTTTATTGTTGCAAAGGAGGTAATTCTTGGTAAATTCTAAATGTACATGTGCTTTCCATACATTTTTTTCAAAATCTTGGAGTTGCCAATTCAGCTGATTCAATGTATTATGTATCAATTCTCTAACCTAATTGCCAGAGTTTATCCTGGTTGCCAAACTAATCAGTCAAATAAGACTTAACTTCTGTCAGAAAAAAAGTCTGACTCCGTTTCTCAAGTCAAATAATTATATTAATACACGTTCATGTAACAATAATCTCATCTCTGACTTAGAGACAAGTAAGATTTGGAGCCTTGTCATAATGGGGTCATCTGGGTAAAATAAGGAGCCGCCTCTTTCCTTCCGAATACCTCTTTGCTTTATTCTCAAGTGAACTGTGCATTCTGGAAAAGTCCCTTAGTTTGATGCCCAGTGGTGTTTATTCTTCGAAGCACTGCAGCATAATAAGATTGTGGATTGTATGATATCTGCTTTTATTTCATAAAATGGGAGAAGGGTGATTCTTAAAGAGGAAGTAGGGAAGGATGCTCCAAGTCAGTTTTCTGAAAGAACACATATGAAGTTGAAAATCTGGAAAGTGGTTTCCTTAGAATTTTCCCTGTTTTTACACTCTTTGGAAAGTTTTTGTTTATACCAAGTGCATGGATACCCCAGTTGGAAGGCTTATTGGTCTAAGAAACATGCTGAATTCTGGAGGTGACCACTCCTATAGTCCAGCAATCTTGACTATGGGAATATTAGGGTGAGAGTAAGGGGAGGGATGAAATTGGGGGAAAATATCTCATTCTTTTCAGTTTGATTTATTAATAAGCAAATATAGTTAAAATATTTAAGTAAAATATTAATAAAATAATAAATATGTTTTAAAAAGTTATATTTTTCCTTCTCATGAATAGCATGAGCATATAGAATACGGCTGTTTTAGAATTAATATTAAAAAGATAATATCATGGTTTTCTTGTCAGGGTGATCGTGGAGACCCTGGGCCTGCAGGTCTGCCAGGCTCTCAGGGTGCCCCTGGAACTCCCGGTCCGGTTGGTTCCCCAGGAGATGCAGGACAAAGAGGAGATCCGGTAAGGAGAGTCAGTTTCACACTGACAGTTATAAACATCAACATACTCTATTATGAGCTACATATATGCCTGCCTTCAATGACGTGTGTTTGGTTAAGGACTCTAAACAAAGAATGATAAACAGTCAATTAGGAATTAATTTTTTTAGTCTTAAAAATTTGATTTCTAATAGGTATTCAAAAATCCTGATGCTTTGACTTTCATCATCTAAAAATGTTGTTTACAGGAAATGTAATAAGGATGTATCATGTTAAATTTAAGCAAGTAATGTCTTATGTAAACAACTAAGGTGATCTTCATTCAGTGAAGACCATTGATAAAATTGACTATAGAAATGTCATTGGGGTTATAGTGAGCACATTCTTATACCTAGGGACTTCAGCCTGGTGTTAATTAATTAGCCATAGAACTATACACTTAGATACACACGTACACATATATAAGTATTCAACTACAAACATATATTCTTGAATTCTATGTCTATGTAATACATCCATATTTTTGTATTAATATCTGTGAAAATTTCTTCTAGGGTTCTCGGGGTCCTATTGGACCACCTGGTCGAGCTGGGAAACGTGGCTTACTTGTAAGTTCTCTGTTGTTGTTTTTTTAAAAATATATGTCTTCTTACGTAAAATATACTCCCAAAGAAGAAGTACAATTTAAGACTCATAAGTGAAAATTACCAAATTCTTCAAGCTTTGAACAAAATGTTGATTTAAAATGATACCCAGGAGTTTATATTTGTTTTTATAATGTTAATATAGCTCCTCTGAATTTAACTACAAATTATTTCAATAATCAATTAAGACTTTTAAAGTCACAATTTTCTCCCAAAATAACAGGAGAAATAGTGCCATTTTCTGAGATTTTCTAAAAATTACATAGAAAAATGAGTTTGAAAGCTCTTTGTAAACTTGAAAAGTACTATTCAAATATATTTTATTTTCAACTAGACTGCCCTGCCCATGTTCTGATTTTTTTGCTCTTTGCAATTGCTTCGAGGTTAATGATTATTATATTGATGTCTTATCATGAGTGAATCATCTCTTATGGGCAGTCTAATGGGTCATGTTTCTTTCACATCCATTATATAAATCAATATCTGTATTCAATATCAATATCTATATTCATGAAGAACAATTATAGCCTTAAAATTATGACCTATTATTAAATCATCATTCTCAGCTTTGATTTGAGCTAGGCTAGAGAAGATTTTATAGTTACATGGCATGTTAAGTGAATGGTTTTCTAACCAGTTACAATTTGTTTTCCATGATTAAATGAACTCTAGTTAAGAATTTAAATAGGTGCTTTCTGGTTTAGTTTATTTTAATTGTGAAATTTGGGGACATCCCTAAAATAAAATAACCTTTCTGACATTATAAAAACATTCAAACTGATTTTAGTATTTAAATTTATATTGTTTAATACAATATGTAAAAGTTACTGAGGTCTAGTCTTGTTTTTATTATAAAAAAGATTCTCGTACTGTTTGACAATTAGGATATCCAATTTAAAAAATAAGAACCAAACAAAGTAAGAACAAAAAACTAATAAGGGAAAATAGACTGATAGCCAGTCTATTTGATAGTATCTTCCATTCTCAAAAGTCAGATTGATAGAATTTCAATTCTCTTTTAGAAAAACTTTAAAGACAACAGAAGCTTTCCCTGTAGTAGGTGACCCTGTGTTACTTGTCAGTTTACTGTGAGCCAATAGACCCTTGGAGCTGCCTTTACTACCCGAGACTTTTATAAACAAAGAAAAAGTCTGTGACTGATAAGATTAATCAGGTAATTTTCACTTCTTGGTGTAGCTTCTGTCCCACAATTAGATTCTCAACTATTGCTTTTTCTTTAGTTTCTCAGGATCAGGGTTGATTGATTTGGGTACAGATATTGCAGATATGAGGATAACATAGGGTTCTTTGTGTTTTCTTTAGAAGAGAGTGGCTTGATGATTATATTCCTCTTTCATTTGTTCAAACAAGTTTTTTGCCAATTTCTTATTTTTCCACCAGTTTTATTGAGCTGTAATTGACATATAACACTGTACTTGTTTAAGGTAATAATGATTTGATATAGGTGTGTATTGTGAAATGATTACCACAGTAAGTTTAATTAACATCTATAATCCCACATAGTTGCAAATTTTATTTTCTTGTGGTAGAACTTTTAAGATCTACTCCCTCTGCAACTTTCAAATATGGCCAATTTCTTAACATAGTCCCAGCTCATATCTAGTTAGTTTATCTGCATATGCAAATTTAATAAACACTTTGTTCTTAGAAGTAACATAAGTAAATAAGAACTCACGTTTTAATTTAAAAGAATCTATATATGATGGCAGTATTTTTACATAATGATATCAGCTAAATATGTGAAATATAATCTTTGGAAAATATCTCAGATAGGCTAGATCAAACTTTAAAATACCTAATTTTAGTCTGAATATAGGATAAACATAAAAAAACTGAATCTTTAGGAAAGCATTATCATATATCTTATGATTTTAACGATTGCCTTCATTCCTTGAGAAAAATAGACAAAAATTCCTAGGTCTAATACTATTTAGATAAGTAAATATATTAGTTCATATAAAATGCAGTACCCAAAATTGTAGCAAATACAATTGCACAAAGTAAAATTGTAGTCTCAACAGGCAATATCCATGCTATGACCCTACTTCTAGGGACCCCAAGGACCTCGAGGTGACAAAGGTGATCATGGAGACCGAGGTGACCGAGGTCAGAAGGGTCACAGAGGCTTTACTGGTCTTCAAGGTCTTCCTGGACCTCCTGTAAGTTATCCCTTTAAGTATTATTTGCCCTGCATGTGAGAATACACAGGTATCTTGACATGAACATTTATTTGTCTATAAAATGGATGGGGTTTTTTTTGTATCTTATTTTCATTTCAAAGAATATCTTGATGAATAACTAATTACCTAGCTATCCAATATAATTGTTCCCATATTTGCTGTAATTTTGTAGGAAAGAAATAAAGCAAAAGGATATATGCACCATTACTCCTACAGTTGTCTTTAGTATTGGTCAACTCATGAAACATTATAGAGGTTGATGACTTTATGAAAGTAGTCTATGTTGCTAAAGTCAATGACAGGACATTTGAAAAAGCTAAGAATGGTAAAACGTAGGATATAAATATTTTGGCATCATTATTTTTTCCTACTAAGGGTCCCAATGGTGAACAAGGCAGTGCTGGAATCCCAGGACCATTTGGCCCAAGAGTAAGTAACAAAACTTAATAAGTTGCAGATGTAAATAATAATGCTCCTGGTGGCATACTGTTAGTGCTTCAGTATCATTTTCATGGTACTGAAGTTGGAGTTGGCCTAGGTTCTCTGAAGCTGGCAGCAAACATATGAGACAAACCATTCAGCATTTACCTTTAAGTAGAAATATCCTGAAATATGACATATTACTTCATGGGCCCACATTAAAATCTCTTACCTAGGGTGGATATACTCATCTGTTAGTTCATTTTCTTACTCTGTGTTTATTGAAATTTCCATTTAATTGTGCCCTTTGAAATGATATAATAGGATTTACCATGAAGTGGAGATAGATTTTGAAGCTGGATTTATTTTTTTCCTTTAAGTAATTGTAATAGTTACTCAGAAATGGTTGGCATAAGGCTAACTAGGAAGCAAATCATAAAATGAAACCAATATTTGAAGCTTATAGAAATTCTACATTAGTATTAATGCTGCCTCTAATAGGTCATTAGTGCCATAAGACAATTGACACACATAATTACTTAGGAAAATCATTAGAAAAAATTTCTGCATCTAAATACAGTGTATTTAGTGTATTTCTGTATCTAAATACAGTGCAAACAAATCACACATAAAATTGAGAACAGTATCAAAATTACTAGGATGTGATGAGATTCTGGGGTATAGGTGCACAAATTTAATTTATATCAGACACTCCTGTCATTTTCTTACTCCTACTTAATTGAATTTCTAGTTAGGTGTACAATACATGAAATTTGATGAAACATTGCCTACCAGTAAAGGTAGATGACTAGTCCATTAACGTTTTTAATTGACACTGGTCTTTTACCTTGCATGGATGGTGGAAAATTCATGTGTGATGAAGTAGTAAACATTAGAAAGTGCTGGAACTCCATTTATTAGTCATTAGGAAAACGAATATGAGAAATCACTGTGATAATTCCATAAAGAAATAGTTCTTTGATCAGAGAAAGGTATTGTAAAGATTTTCTTCCTAGAATCTAAAATGCAGTCTTTGTTGCTTACAGGGTCCTCCAGGCCCAGTTGGTCCTTCAGGTAAAGAAGGAAACACTGGGCCACTTGGGCCCATCGGGCCTCCTGGTGTACGAGGCAGTGTCGGAGAAGCAGGCCCTGAGGTAAAATCACAGATTTGTATGCAAGTGATTGATTGATTCTATTGATTCTCATAGCTTGGATTCTGTCTAAGGAATGTCTGTGCAGCATGATGGACAAAAGACTTCAGGGAACCCTGAAAACAAGTCTGAAAGTCACATAAGAGCTTGTCTGTATAAGTAGCTATTTCAAACATTTTAATACAGATTATTCAGAGTATATAAAATCAGAGTCCAAGCTACCTAGGCCTTGACTTCATGTGATATCAATGAAAGCAAATAGTAAGTTATGACTGTATTATAATTAGAGTTATGGAAGTGTTGCTTTGCTTTAAAAGGCAATATAGACTAAATGTGAGATTTGATGAATGCATTCATTCATGAAAATGCTGGAAAGTGAAGCCTATGAAATCAAAGAGTTATTTACTGAAAATGAAATTCAGAAAGGATTTCAATTAAAACTTTTAATAAAATATTTCAGTAGCATTGACTTGAGGATTATGTAAAGCTATAAAAATTGCTTTAGTTAGACTTTGGCTTCTCAGAAGACAAACTTGGAGAAATAGTCTCCTCTATCTGCCATGCTTGCATGTATATATGTGCATGTGTGTATATGAGTTTATGCATCCTGCCCTCGTGTTTCTTCCTCTTTGGTTTTATTTTTCTTTTCTTATTCTGTCTCTGCCCTTTATTGTCAATACCATTAAGCCAAATATTTATTATTTATTACATGGAAAGAATAGCTTTACATTTCCTGTGGTCAAGAGGAATATTTTCTATTTGTTTATTTCTCTATCTTTAAATGGAAAACAGCCACAGAATTGGAATACCTCTGACTTATGTGGCTCTCGATTGACTTCATCTTGTGTTTTAGTGGTCCTTGATAGAAAAAAATCTCCTTCCCTGAGATTAGCATAAAGGAATGTATGGAATCATGATATGATCTTAAAGAAAAACACACACACACACACACACACACAGATTTAAGAGTCTCTTGACGGTGAGGAAATGTTTGCACTAGAGGTTGATGCAACTTTCCAGAGCCATGTAACAAGTGGCGGAGCCAGTAACAGAACTCCAGCCTTCTGCCTGCCAGGACTGTACTCCCCACGAGAGATGTGGACCACACATACCTTCAGGTTGTTGGTTAATTCTCTGAAGTTGTTGAGTTCTTCCTTGAGAAAATGCAGAAGGAAATTAATAGAGAGGATCCACTTTTCTAGCCTCTGCCAATTTTTGTGCTTATCTCCCTTTTGCTCTAGTAGTTCTTGTTTGGCAAAAAAAAAAGGTAAGACAACTCTATTTTTTGCTAATGAAAAGGGCAAAGAGAACTTCCTCCAGTTTTGTTTAGTATAGAGAGGATTTTGATCCACACACTAACTAATGCACATAAAAAGACTTCCTGTGCCTTCCCCCTTATTTGGGAATACAGGGAAATTCTCTTGCGGGTGTTTCTTGTGTGTATTTCCTTGGCGTTGATGTGTAGTCTTATAGAACTAGCACCCACAACTCCTCTGCATATCCTCATTCAGCTTCTGTCCATAAATCCTTTTAAAACATCTTAGTTGTGCCTTGCCCAGAATAGTTCGGAAATGAGTGTGCATATCTATATATTCTTAACATAAAATGTATCGCATCTTCAAGGGTAAACATCAAAGCAAATATTTTGTGCTTTGCTCTTTATTTACCTCAGATGCCAACTTGCAGATATGTTGCCTGAAAAGCAATTATGCATCATTTCTCACCCTTGGAATGTTACAGGTTCGCAGGCCAGAACCATCTAGTTTAAAAAGGGCATGAGTCACAGATCTCCCTGGTACCATCACATTGGGGTGTTGCATTTTAACTCTCTCTGCACCAAGTCCCATCCATGCCTTTGCGTCCAATAGAAAAACAAAAACCAAAAAAATGTGTTAAATGTATTTCCAATTTTTTTTAAATTAGGGTCCTCCTGGCGAGCCTGGTCCCCCTGGCCCTCCGGGTCCCCCTGGCCACCTTACAGCTGCTCTTGGGGATATCATGGGACACTATGATGAGAGCATGCCAGATCCACTTCCAGAGTTTACTGAAGATCAGGCAGCTCCTGATGACAAAAACAAAACGGACCCAGGGGTGCATGCTACCCTGAAGTCACTCAGTAGTCAGATCGAAACCATGCGCAGCCCTGATGGCTCTAGAAAGCACCCAGCCCGAACTTGTGATGACTTAAAGCTTTGCCATTCTGCAAAGCAGAGCGGTGAGTAGACAGCTGCCCATTGGAGCAAAGCTCATTGCTTCTGATGTGTAATTCTCCAATGCATTCCAAAATATTTTATTTACTCTCTATTTAGTGATAGACACAAGAGATAAAATGGTGGACAGCCACAGAGTTTGTGGTTTAGTGGTGGGGATGGCCAATGATATGAAAAATTAGGGCTTGAGAAGCTAAGCGCTTTAATAGAGGACGTAACCTATTCACGATCCAATTTCACGGTGGTAATTCCATTTACATCCAGAAGTCTTAAAATATTGATAATTTTGTGGTGATATAAATGTCCAAAATACTTGCTTAAGCAAGGTTAAATATATTTGGTTACCTCAGTAATTCTCAGGGATTTAATATGCTACCATATAGTTGGATCATCAAGAGTAGAATAAAGTATACATTTTGTTTCCCAGATTTATTCAAATATGGAATTCCTTTCATGTCATTTACTGTTCTACAGACCACACTTCAGTAATCTCTGCTGCAGGATTATGTTATAGTTATATTATAAAATATTTTGGAATTAAATAGTCTTTTTCTCTAGTTGTATATACCATGCCTGAAGTTTGCAAAATTCTATCATTTTGATTAATCTAATAAGACCTGGAAAAGAAAGATCCTAGGCCATAGGAATGAGCTATGAAATGCTTAAGAGTTTCAGTTAACTTTGAAATGATATTGACAGGGATAGCTAAAATTGTTACCTTTGCAGAATAGGCAATTCAATTACTAACTCTATACCTTACATCCTACCACCAAATAAATGCCCCTTCATTTCATTTAAAATGCAGTTTTTCATACATAGTTTATATATTTTTTTTATATATACATACATATATTTATATATTTTATACATGTTTTATATATACATACATATATTTATATATTTTATACATATATTACATATACTATTATATAAATGATATATATTTATATATACATATATAAATATACATGTAATATATATACATATATTTTATATATGTACAAAATATACACAAAGATGTGTACATAGACATATATGCACAAAAATTTATTAGTTTGTGTGTTTACTGACTGTATCTCTAGCACCAAGCACTATCTTGGTATAGCCTGCTTCAAGGATCTCTTCTACATGAGAAGATCAATTCTAAATAAGGCCAATGAGATAATTCATAGCATTCTAATTGTAGTTTGACTCATTTACTTACTTTATTCATAGTTTTGAATACATTATTTTTTTTGAATACATTATTTTATTACATTCCATTATTATTTGTTTTAAAATATTGGCTTTACAAATTAAGTGGGAACACGTTCATTTTGGCAAAGCTGCTTACTTACTGTGGATTCTCTCTTTTTGGTATAATTTCTCATTTGTAAAATGGGTATAGTTTCTCATTTATAAAATGGGTATAATGATATTTTCTTCACATTTGTGTTTTGAGCCTTAGGCACCTTTTGGCAAGGTGCCTGGCATGTAGAAAGGGCCCAAATGCATAACAGTTACTTTTTCCTTAGCTGCAGAGTGTTTCTTTAACTGCGATTCTCTCTTCAAAGAGTCCTTAATCAATGAGTTCATATTTTCAAACCCTCTGTTAATTCTTTTAGAGACTCATAATCATGTTTGAAATTCTTTTTATTTAGCAAATATTTATATTTTGGAAAATAGGTGAGTACTGGATTGATCCTAACCAGGGATCTGTTGAAGATGCAATCAAAGTTTACTGCAACATGGAAACAGGAGAAACATGTATTTCAGCACACCCATCCAGTGTACCACGTAAAACCTGGTGGGCCAGCAAATCTCCTGATAATAAGCCTGTTTGGTATGGTCTTGATATGAATAGAGGATCTCAGGTAATTTAATATGTTTACTTAAAATTGTATTCATTGCTTGTCGTTATTTATTGTATTTATTTAGGACTGTGCTATTATTTTTTGACTGGGTTTATTTTGAAGTGATATATTCTCATTAGTTACAACTGTAGTATCATTGCATAAACATTACTATGAATTAAATTAACATAAATTTTGAATAATAATTTTCCCATTGATGGAATGTACAAAAGTAATTATTTTTTCATATTAGCTCCTTTAATGCATATGACACTGACTGTGGAGTAGAGTTGAAGGGATCTTGCCATAGTTGGAAGACAGGAAGTATACTTAGCGTCAGGAGACCTAGGTGACTCATACCTGGATGTCTTACTAACTTTGGGACCTTAGGAAGTCACTTAACCTTTCGGAGCTTCAGTTTTGCCATTTTAAAGTGAGGGCAATAATATTTATCTCATAGTTTTGGTGTGTATATAAAGTGCTTAATATAGTGTCTAGTATTTGGTAAGTTATGGATAAATATCAGATAATTACTATAATGTTATTTTTAATGATTGAATCACTTTGCAAACCTTGTAGTATTATCTAAACTTAAGGCATTTTTATGATTATGTAAATTGTATTGATATTTTTCTGAGTCTAGTCCCCTCTATGTTTCTTTCATGGTCCAGTGTTTAGATTCTAATTCTATTCCAGATCTCTTTATGGCAGCCTAACTCTGAAATTTTCTTCTCAACTCTGCTCCTGACCTTTTCTCAGGGCTCCTGTTCATAATAAATATAGTAAGAGGACATTATGTGTATATGCAGGATATACTAGAATCTACCATTATTTAACGAAAAGGAAAAATTTTAAATTTAAACATACCTAAGTGAAATGTAATTTAGTTAGCATATTATGTAAAAAGCTCATATAGGAGCATTGAAGATAAAGCTCAAAGTAGAAGATGTGTAGGAAATATCCTGTAGGAAGTTATTTTTGATTATTTGTTTTAGCTAATGGAAAACTCGTACTTCATATTTCCTACAAGTATATAACAGTCGGGTTAAAAAAGATTTTATACCAATAGTTAAGTCCTAATTCTTATTATAATTAACAATAAAAACAGTGAGTTATTTTTGCTACATGATTCAATATCCAAACCTATGCCCAAGTATATAACTTCTTCTAAAAAGTAATATTCAAGATTTTTTTTTAAACAAATAGAGAAGCAAACTTAAAAATACTTAAACTTTCTCTGGTGAGTTATAATTATCTTTGGTTTCATCACCACTTGTTTGGGGTAGTAAGGACAAAGCTTCTTATTTGTGAATATTCATAGAAATTTTAAGATATTTTTATGTATATAGGTATAATATCTTGTTATATGAAAGAATAATACTCTTCAAAAGAAGTAATACTCTTCAAAATTAATTTGTCTGAAATCAATACACACACACACACACACACACACACCCCACTATAAAACTAATCAGTATTACATATATTGGGGCCCAGGGCAGGCCGCTCCAAAATATGATTCAGTGGCATGTTGATTATTTTGAATTAAAGTTATTTAAGTAACAGTTGATGGAGGAGGGACACTTTGCCCCTGCTCTCTGTCTCCCCGAAAGCATAAAATAAATCTCCCTTGTGAAAGATGCCGTCCCTGTACTGGGGGACAGAAAGACATTTTTATCATCAGAGACAGGGAATTTAGAGCCAAGAAGCCTGTATAAACAAACCTTGTTACTTCCTTATTAATTTACTACCCAAGCCCAAACTTTAAATTCCTTACCAATTACATACCCATACCTAGGTTTCTTCGTCCTGTCAATTCCTCTCAAATTTATTGGGGTTTTTTTTGTCTAAAAAGTATAAAAGCTGCCTGCTTTGGCCACTTCTTAGGTCCCATTTCTGTGAGACCGCTGTGTCCTGATTTAAAGTTGTTTCTTTTTCTCCTGTTAATCTGTCTTGTGCCAATTTTATTAGTCCAACCATAGGAACTCAAGAGGGGTAGACACGTATTACAAAGACTCTTTTTGTTTTTCTAGTTTGTTTATGGAGACCACCAGTCACCTAATGCAGCCATTACACAAATGACCTTCTTGCGCCTTTTATCGAAAGAAGCCTCCCAGAACATTACTTACATCTGTAAAAACAGTGTAGGATACATGGATGATCAAGCTAAGAACTTCAAGAAAGCTGTGGTTCTCAAAGGGTCAAATGACTTAGAAATCAAAGCAGAGGGAAATGCTAGATTCAGATACGTAGTTCTTCATGATACCTGCTCTGTAAGTACTTTTGATCCATATTGATCTGGTTGAAAAAAAAATCCTTTTGTTAAAAATGCTGTCCTGGCACTAGAGGTGGGGGCATTTTTACCCTGTATATAAACACAACAGCAGTTTGTTTATAGTTGTTCCTTAGCGTAAGTTTGAATGTGTGTTAGTACGTGAAATACCAGTAGAGGTTTTAATACAAAACAATAAAGGACTGGATCCTTGCAGCTCTTTTGCAAACTCACTTTGGTTCTCCTGCAAGTTACTTAGTTTATTTAATCTCAATTCCATGCTTATGATTTCCTGATTCTCAAATATGTAATCAATCTGATTTACCGTATATTTTTCACTGATTTGTATGTCTTCCCCCTTGCATATCTAGATATAAAAAAGGAAAATATTTAATGATGAATTATGGTTTTCACTTGTGAAAATCAAAAAGGCTTTCATAATTTATATTGTTAGTGACCATTTGGGAAGCTGCAAAAGAATAAAGGTCGGGCTTCCCTGGTGGTGCAGTGGTTGAGAGTCCGCCTGCCGATGCAGGGGACACGGGTTCGTGCCCTGGTCCGGGGGGGTCCCGCATGCCGCAGAGCGGCTGGGCCCGTGAGCCATGGCCGCTGAGCCTGAGCGTCCGGAGCCTGTGCTCTGCAACGGGAGAGGCCACAACAGTGAGAGGCCCGTGTACCGCAAAAAAAAAAAAAAAAAAAAAAAAAAAGTCATTTTCTCAATTTAAAGAATGAGAGAAATGCCTGCCAGTTATGCCAGTATCTCACTTTATGTTAGCAGCGCTCTTACTTTTAAATAGTGCTCTAAAAATCATTGCTTTTACCTTATAAAAACTGGTTTGGAAGTTGCTGTCCAAATCTTTGGAGTAATTTGTATATGCTGTTAACCCATTGTACCATTTAATTCCAGAAACGAAATGGAAATGTGGGCAAGACCATCTTTGAATATAGAACACAGAATGTGGCACGCTTGCCCATTATAGATCTTGCCCCTGTGGATGTCGGCAGTACAGACCAAGAATTTGGCATCGAAGTTGGGCCAGTTTGTTTTGTGTGAAGCAGGCCGAGATACATCGACAATGAGCACCACCCCGACCCTCAATGACCACCACCATTCACAGGACTTTGACTGTTTGAAGCTGATCCTGAGACTCTTGAAGTAATGGCTGATCCTGCATCAGCATTGTATATATGGTCTTAAGTGCCTGGCCTCCTTATCCTTCAGAATATTTATTTTACTTACAATCCTCAAGTTTTAATTGATTTAAACTATTTTTCAATAAGCAGTTTAGGTTTAAGATGATCAATGACAATGACAACCTTTAAAAAAAGTAAACTGTTTGAATAAATAAATCTCCATTTTCTTCAATTTATTTCAATGTAATGACAAAGTTGCTTAGTATTTATAAGAAAATCTTTCTTCCTGGCTGATAGCTTAAAGAGTGGGGTATGTAAAACCACAATGCATGTTTATTTCACGTGGCTGCAGTTGGAAAAATAGAAAGTAGTGCCCTTTTGTGACCTCTCATTTCCAGATTATCAATTAAAAATGAAAGCAAAATGTTTATCCTTGTGATTGAAACCCACATGCATGTCTTGATATTGTATAACTAACATGGAGACTCTTTAAAGGGAACCATGAAAAAAATATCAGTTTCTCACTGTCTTAAATGGAATGTTAAAATAGTATATATTCAATGGAATTTCTGAAAAAAGAAGCAATCCTAAATTTTTGTAAAGTGTGGTGAATCTAGACTTCTTTCTCATTCAAATTTAAAGCTACCTTTCCCTCTTGACTCGATCTATCAATATAGGTAGAAGTTAAATGAGTATACCATTGAATACATTTGAACTTTCTTGTTTAAGAAAACATAGAATGCTAAATAATTTCCACATAACTTTAAAAACAAATGTTCAGGACCCAAAGTTGAGAGTCCTCCACATGTACAATCTCATCTTCCTGAGACCTATAATGAAGAAAAAGATTTAGAAACTCAGAGTTGTGGAGCTGATTCTAATCAAATCTGATGATTGGAATTAGAACATTTGGCCTTTGAACTCTCATAGGAAAAATGACCCAACATTTCTTAGCATGAGCTACCTCATCTCTACAAGCTGGGATGGACTTACTAGTCTTGTTTATATTTTAGATACTAAAAGGTGCTATGCTTCTGTGATTATTCCAAGACTGGAGATAGGCAGGGCTAAAATGTATTATTATTTTTCCTTTAATGATGGTGCTAAAATTCCTTCTATAAAATTCTTTAAAAATAAAGATGGTTTCATCAATACCATTTGTGAAAACATAACTGTTACACTTCCCGTTTCTGAAAGAAGGAGCATTGTTCCAGTGCCTGTTCACTGTTCATCTGTCATACTGTATCTGGAATGTTTTGTAATACTTGCATGTTGCTTAGACTAGAACATGTAGGTCCCCTTATGTCTCAAGGATTTTTTTTCCTTAATTGCATTTGTTGGCTCCATTTTTATTTTTTCTTTGAAAATAAACAGCTGGGACCATCCCAAAGGACAAGCCATGCACACAACTTTAGTGATGTATCTCTGCAAAGCATTGAATTAAATGCACGCTTTTGTCATGTCAATGGTTTTCGTTTCGTGGAATTCCTTTGAACATATTAGATCCATTTCATTTTCAGTAGTGAAAAGTTAGGTATTGTGGTATTCTTTGTTTGCCATTTGTTTAAAAGATAAAACAACAAATACCTTTCATCATGTAGATACTGGCTTATAAAGAAAATCAATTTGCAGCATCACTCACAAAGGCAACACGACACTAATTATCACTCATTATGCCCTTAAAAATCTCAGGGTACTGACTATTGATAACAAGAGAAAAGCAACTTATTTTTCATGGTTGAATAAACTGTGATAATAAAACGTATGTCTCAGTGTATCACATATGAATTTAGCCTAAATGTTTTCAGAGCTTTACCTTCAATATTTATTTCACAATATTGTTTTCTCCCAAATTGCTTATTATTTGAGCTCCACGTCTTGATTTTGAATATTTGAATATGTATATACCTAAAGATTTGTGAGTTTTGTTTGTAGTAACACTTCCTCCAAGTCCAACCTATACAAGTTGTACAAGTTCAGCTAGATGAGCCAGAAATACGTGGTGATTCTCTTAAGTCAAAAGCACTAATAATTTTCAACTATAGAAATACCACTTCTTATTTGAACCTCAGGAATGTTACAAATAAAAGGCTGTCCCAGACCATTCCAGAATCCCTGAAATTTCTCGCCTTTGTTCCAGATCTGTAGGTTTCATTAGACGAGTGTACTTCTTTCCGTCATGTCCAACACACACCCCAAACTCTGCATCATCAAAAGTGAAATAATCTGCAGCTGGGGAGGATGGTGACATTAATTTATTATTACTTTATTAAAAATACAAATGAAAGTTCCCCAAATGAACAGAAAGGAAGAAAAATAGCAAAGAAAACACAGACAAGGCCGAAAAAGTCCCAGACTCCTAACACAAAATTTGGCAAATGAGCCAGTTTCAATGTAACTTATTTTAAATTAAAAAAAAGATTCAAAGAAATTGCAGAGAACATTTCTTCTCACATCAGTGTTGTTATATGGCAGAAAGCAAGTGCAAGAAAAATCTGGAAAAAAAAAATCATTGGAACCACCTCACTTAGAGTTCCTATCCCACCATGAAAAAAGAACATCTCAAGATAACACTTCTCTTTGAAATTATGAAAATTTTAGGAGAGACTAAGAATAATCTCTTAAAAGCTGATTTGGGGGCTGAGGTCCAACAGTGGCAAACCAAGGCAATGATGCTGCTAAGACAACCAAAAGCCTATGGAGCATGGGGCATGCCAGTAGGATGATTTTTTTTTTTTTTTTTTATCAGACTGGCTGGCTTACCCAAGAGCAGCTTTTCTTCTCAGTCTCGTTTATCAATGATCATTTTACTCAGTATGTAAAGGTCAGCATTCCCCAGGGACCAGTCTTTTTCTCTTTACCCTCACACTCAATACTCTTTCATCACCGGCTTTATCCATGTCATTTCTATCTAATGTCAATAGCTCCAATGTATATACACAACCTAAATCTTTCCTGGGAGCTCAAGAAATGCATGCGTAAATGTTTAACTCACCATCTTCATTTGGATTTCAGAAGTACTAGTAGCTCATTATGTTTCCAAAAATTACGATACTTATATCTCAAAGCTGATTTATGTTCTGTGTTCCCTATGTCAGGCAAGGGCCTCATCATTCATCCATTTAGGCCAGAAACCTGGTAGTCATTCGTGTCTCTCTCTCTCACTTACAATGCCAGAACCCTGGCATTGCTAAGTATTTTCAATTTTGCTTCGTAAATGTTCCTTATGGCCATACCCTTCGCTCTACCTCCACTGCCACTATCCTAGTTCACATGATCATTATTTCTCACCTGGGCTCCTTCAATAGCCTTCTAAAAGGTTTTTAGGCATCCATTCTTACCCTCTTCTGATCCATTACTCCCAGGAGAACCAGAGCGATCAATCTGAAATATAAACCTGAATATGTCACCTCACTCTCCGCCACCATCCAACACAACACACAGACATGCACGCACACACACACACACACACACACAGATCCTTAAAAAGCTTCACTGGTAGCTTCTAGGATAAAGACAAAAATACTTAAATCTTATGAGGCTCTGGCATGACCTGACTTCCTGCCTAATTCTCAAGCTTCATTTTGCCACCATCTGCCTTATTCTCTGCTTCACACGCAATGGATTTCTGTCCATTTCCTAAACCAGATTCCCCATCCTGCCAAAGGCCATCTGCATTTGCATTTCTTTTGCCCAGTTTAGTAGTGCTCATCTTTTAGAGCTCTGTTCAATGCTGCATCCTCGTGAAATCCTCCTAGAGTCCTCACCCTTCACTACCTCCCAGGTCAGATAACATCCCCCGTTATAAATTTTCTTGGCACCTTGTATTTTTTCCTTATAGCACAAATTATGATGCTTTCTATAATTGTATGATTATTTGATTAGTCTTAGTCTTCTCTATTAATTGTATTTTTTATAAGGGCAGGGGCTCTTTACAAGGATCCAACATACTGCTTGATATTTGTGTTTGTTCAAAATACATTCATTGAATGAATGATGAGAAAATATCTACTGTGTAACTGGAAAAGTATATTTAGAGAATATTCATAGTTGATTTATGTACTAACATGAAGCACATGTCATTATTACTATTGTATTATGATTACTGTTTCTATTCGTATTACTAGATAGAAAACATAACAGAAGAAATGATTCTATCCACAAAGGCAATAACAACATACAACACTAAGAACCTAACATGTTAAGACATTTATAGAACCTGATTGAAAAAAAATTATAACTTTTGACCAAGGTATGTAAAATAAGATAAAATGGGCATAATTGTGCCTTTTTCTCACATAGGGAAACTCAGTATTTGAAAAATGTAATTCTTTTTCCTAAATTAAAATATAGGTTTAGTACAATCTTACTTAAAATCCCTGTAGGATCTTAAAAGCATGGGACATGACAAAACCATTTTAAAGCTCGTTGGAATCAAAAATATGCAAGAAAAGTGATAAGGAATCCCCCCCAAAACAGAAATGCTGAGTAAAGATGGGTCACTCTTCCTATTAGATATGAAAAAAATAATAAAAATCTACTGACCGGGGCTTCCCTGGTGGTGCAGTGGTTGAGAGTCCGCCTGCCGATGCAGGGGACACGGGTTCGTGTCCCGGTCTGGGAGGATCCCACATGCCGCAGAGCGGCTGGGCCCGTGAGCCATGGCTGCTGAGCCTGCGCGTCCGGAGCCTGTGCTCCGCAACGGGAGAGGCCACAACAGTGAGAGGCCCACGTACCGCAAAAAAAAAAAAAAATCTACTGACCATGGTAAAAGAAGAGTATTTAGACAAGAATCTATATATCTATATTAGATTTATATATATAAGTACATGTCTATATTATATTTTTAATGTATAATTAAATTAATTCTCATTAATTCAATAAATGGTGTTACAGTTACTTGATAGACATTTATCATTTTAAGGAATGTTTCCTTCCTTAGTCCTTAAACCAAGACATTTCCCAAACGGACTGAATATTTCACTTTTTAAAAAACCTCTAAATGTAGTATTTGCATAAATTATTTTGAGTAGTTTAATAATCTTGGAATGGTAATGAAAGCAAATATATAAATAAAGTAAAATGTTGAAATATCAGATTCTAAAATTTAAAATCTATATTATAAAACTCAATGAGTATGCATAAGAGCTTGTTTAAACAGGGAAAATTTTTGTAACAACTATGACAGAAAAGACTTCGTATACTTTGCTTGCAAAAAAAACCCTTAAAAATCAGTACAAAAAAGCAAAATTATGCAAAATCCTATATAGATAATTCAGAAAGTCATAATATAAAGGCCAATAAACATGTGGAAGAAATATAATGTCATTAGAAATGAAACTGCAACCAAAACAGTAAGATATGAAATTTCATCTATCAGAATTTGACAAATATTAAAATGAGTGAGTGTAATAGGTGTAAAAGAAGCTGAAGGAAATAGGTGTAAAAGAAGCTGCAGGAAAACACTCACATACACTTTCTGTCTGTTTTTCCCACTGGATGTGGAAAACATAGTGACAGTCATTTAATCAAATTGGTTTACTTAGAGTTCCTGTAAATGTGAGTAGATAGCGCCACCAGAAGTGATCTGTGGGTAGGAGAAAGAACAGGATACACTGGGGATCTTCCAGAACTGTGAATTTTAACAGATGATGAGTAACTTAAAATATCTTTTGTAAAAACTGCAGATACAAATATAAAATAGAATGGAACTTAAAATTCACATAACAAAACCAATTTCACAATGGTGGCCGATTAATTTACACTATAGCCTAAGAATCTGTTGTGAGTGCATGTTTTGTTTGTGTATTTCATGTAAGGATATTGGTATATTTTTTTGTTTGGAATGTAGTATCCAGTTGATGCTACAGGAAGTCATTCCATGCTTTATATGCTGTTTTTACCATTTTACCATTTTGTGGGTAAAACAGACCACTATACCAACTGAATTGAATAAGTACATGGTTATAACTGATCTAAATGGAGTATGCACAGTGGAACCACAGAACTGAGCCCTCTAAAGTAGGCTGGGATTTGGAGAGGAGGGAGAGCAAGGAAGACTACCTGGAAAAGGTTTTCTCTTAATGAGTTGTGAGGGATTAAGACAGTGTCTTGAGCAATGAAGGCATACCAGATATAAGGAGCAACATAAATTAGGGTATGCAGTTCTTAAGAGCTGTGGCTTGTTCAGGGAATCCCAGTTAGGCTAACATGGCAGTAGACTGCCTACAAGGGATTGTTTGGAGTTAAAGTAGAAAGAGATACCATGAAGGTATGTCAAGCTAAAGAGATTGAAAATTATTCTGAAGAAGTTTTTTTTTTTTTTTTTTTTTTTTTTTTTTTTTAGGCAGCTATTTTTGGTTATAAGCTGAGAGTGTAAACATACTCTCTAGAGAACACTTGGAAATGTGTGAGGAGGGTATTTGTGGTTATAACAGTTGGTAAATATTCTAGGCATTTTATGGATGGGCCAAAGATGTTGAATATCTTGCATGCAAGCCAATCCCTTTGAACAAAATCTGAACCATCCAAAATATCAATAGAAACTTTACTGCAAAATACTGAAATTTTAAGCAAAGAAGTTACATATTGTGGTTTGCATATTGGAAAGATCACCTCGGCAGCAATACTCAGGGAGGATTTTTACTGTGAGAGAGACTGACAACAGAGAGATGAGTTCAAACAAGTTTGGAGAAAAAGTAACAGGGAATGAGAAGTCGGTACCACTGAGGGTGGAGGAAGAGAGAGGGACTTGAAGAGACTGAAGACATAGAATCAACAAAATCTGATGAAAGAGTGAGAGGGTGAGACAGCAAGAGATTTAGGATTATTCTCAGGTTTCTGGCTTCTTAGGTACCTGGATGGAAGATGATGACATTTACTAACATGGGGAATAGAGAAGGAAACAGGCTGAGGATGTAACTGATGTGTGTATGGCGTAACTCTCTGGAGATAAAGTGGGTGTTATACCTAAAGATATGTGAACCATCACATCAAGGAATTGTTAGAGCTTTGGGTGGGAAGGGGATCACTCAAGAAGGACGTCAAAGGAGAGTCGTGAACCAGAACAGATCACTGGGAACCTCTGGAGTTTAAGGGGAAAAGAGAGAAAGAGAAAAGTTAGGAATATTATTTTTTAGTTGTAGGATCCCAAAACTTGGTTGTTAAAGGTAACCATGAACTTTGGAAAAGATTACCTGAAGCCTCCTTTGATGCAATAATGCAGTTTTTATTCTCATTTTTGCCCTTTCATGACTAAACTCAAGAAGACCAATAGAAAGAAATATGAAGAAAGGTGAAAATTCTGGTTGAAAATCAATCTAAGCAAAGATACCAGTGAGACTGTTATAATAAGGATCCCTAAAGATGAAATTGTACTAATTAAGCATAATCCTATACAACGTACACTTTTAATTCTCTGCTGGATTTGATTTTGATGCCATCAACAAACACCTCAAATGATATTTAATTCACAGCGATGCCTTACCATGGGACTATCTTACAAGTTAACAACAAAAACAAAAACATGATGAGTGCATTTATTTTTATCTAAGAATACGATTCACCACAATTTAAAGAGTGTGTAACAAAAGACTACATATATAAGCAATTACGGTTAAATGCCATCAATACTATAAGAGATTGGTCTGCAACATATGTGAAGTAAAAAATGTGGATTCAGATGGTAATAAATAGAGGAAGGTAGAAATGCAATGTGAACAATTTTCCCAAGAGTTGAAACTGTTATGAGATAGATCTTATAACGAAAGGCAGCTGGAGATACAGAATGACCACAATTGTTAGTCACTTTAATGAGAAAAATGCAACAAAATTGAAGACATCTGTAGTCCAAATGTAAGCCCTAAAGATTCAGATAGGCAGATGCAGTCCAAGCCCCTCCTTGAGACATCTGACAAGTTTCTCTGCATAATGCTGTGCCCTGTGGGTTCTTACAGGCAGTTACAGCCTTCACTCCTTCAAATCTGCTCTTGTTGATGCCACTGAGGACAGTTTCCAGGTGGTTTAAATTCAAGACAAGATTTGAAAATCAGACCCCAATCATTTTTATCAGTAGCACAAGTGATAACCCTCCTTCTGTTTAGTCTCCTCTCTCTTCTCATAACCCTTGAAATTAATCACAACCTCAGCCCTCAAAATTAAACCCTCCTTTTCTTAATCCACTAAAAACCAAGGATGCCAAATCCAACGTTTGATGATGCTTTCTCCACATAACCCTTCCCACCACAGGCACAGCATGCTGTCCTTTTCCCCTTTCCTTTGGAAGTTTTGCTCCCTAATGATTTCATTCTGGAGCCAGATGATTTCATCGACCATCTGTATAAGGGTACTTTCCAAATCTACTTAACTGCCCCTGACCTAGTATTCTCCAATCAGTCACACATTTTATCATGTTCAGCTACCCTTCCAAAGGAATCACTGTCATGGTGAACTGCCACGTAGAGAGCTGTGAGTAAGACTGGAGTTGTGTAACTTTCCTCTGAGTTCTGTGTTAAATAGAAACATCTCTTGCCTGACTTCTGATGACCTCCTCTTGCTGTCCCCATTGTCCCCTCTTAACCTAATTTTCCCAGCAGCTATGTGTACACTCTGTGACTCTTTCCTCAGTCTAGTCTTTGAAAATAAAGGCGTTCTGGTCCCTTGCCAAGGTTCTTCAGTCTCATCCTCTTCTTCCCTAAAATGTTGATTCACCTTTCTTTCTTCCACAGTAGGTGTCTCTTCATCTCCTGTAAATCTGATGCTACAGTTCCCTACAGTTCCCTTGACCTCAAGGCTCTCCTCAAGTAACAGCCTTCCAATAGTTAAAACCTTTATATGGGTCTACATTGAGATGTAGATTAGAAAAAAAAAAAGACAAAAACCTGTCACCTGGCTCTTCTAAGCTCTCTGGTCCAGACTATACTTCCAGCCTTATCTCTTACACCACCACATGAAATCCATGCTTCATCTGAAACTGGGCTAATATAAGTTGCCAAATATACTTCACATAGCCTTTCCTGAGGACCTCCAAGCAGACATGACAGTTCCTTCCTTGGGCCTTTCTAAGTGCCTTGGATCTCTCTAATACAACTTACTACGTTGAGTCTCGTGATATTGTTATTTTCTAAATTTCATGGAATCTCATTCTCCTTGAACCTTTTTGAGCACTTGGTTCTGAGCCTTGCATTTAATAATTGCTCAGGAATGTTGTTGAAATAAATAGATTTAGGTAGCCTGGATTCTTCACTGTCCTGTGAGCATGGAATAATTATCCCTGCTTCGACTTCTCCTCTTTTTTTGTTTCTTACTCTAAAGTGGCTTTCCTTTTTGCCACAATTTACCAAAATTATTCCCCTTCTTTATTACACAACTCAAGTTTTATCTTCTTAAAGACTTTTATGACAATATAATCACCACTGGCTAATTCCTTTTCTCATCTACTACCTATATCTCAGATGGTTGGCTCAGCATAATTTAGCACTTAATTGTTCACCATCTGAAGGCTTTTGTACCATTTCATATGGGTTCAACTTATCTATTCTAGACAACACATTCCTAACAAGGAGTGATCATGTGTTATATTTCCCTATAGTGTTTGGCAGAGTGCTGAGCATGGAGTAGGAGCTTCTAGTAGATAATGTGTTGCTCCACCCATATTCTCTCTTCAAAACCAAAGCATCAGCTCCTGGAATATGTTACTGAGGACTCACAGCCACGCCCCTCATTAAAAATTTCCTTCAATCACCAAGACTGCCTTTCAGAAGGTTCTCCCACTCCCCACCCCTTCCAGGTTCTGGCTCAGAGTCAATGACCATCTGAGTCAAGGTTACACAGACCCTTCACTCTTACTGTGAATTATAACAACTCTAAAGGGCCATCTCAGTTCCAGAGCTTCCTGTAGGATTTCCCAAAGCCTCGATGTCAGTTGCATGTGGGTCAGCTTCTCCTTCTGTCCAAACCTGACTTTCTGTATCTCCCGAGATGACTCCCCAGTAAATCTTCACATAAGTTGCCATAGAGTCTGTTTCCAGGGAACCCAATCTAAGACAGAGCTTAAATCTTTTTATTATTTCTCCCACCTATTTAATTATGAAGTAGCTCCTTTTCAAAATTGAAGCAAGTGTATCATTGCTTTTCCATCATCACTAAACTGGTGTGAAATATAGTAATCCCCATTTATAAACTTTATGGACTACATAGGGTAGCCTTTCTTCTATTAATGAATATCATGTTAGATATGGTTAAAAGATGCCAAAGTCATTTTGTGTATTTTAGTGAAATTTTAAAGGGAAATCGTTTTTGAACAAGATTTAAAGAGGTGAGAAGAAAAAGGAGGAAAAATATGGTCAGATAAGAATTTGTTTAAAAAAATATTGGCTATAGATGATTGCCTTTTTTTCTTTATGACATTAACTCAACAAGTGATTCTTCAAAAATTTCTGAAAACCTTAGGTGTGGTAAATTGGGAAACATAAAGATTTAAGGAGAGCTTTCATGTATGCTCCATCATATAAAATATTTTCACCAATGTTGTATCAAGCTCACTTAGTGAGTTATGATTCAATGGAGAGTTTTGCCTGAAAAGAAAATATTTTTCACAGTTTATGATTCACTTTTAAAAATAAGTACATTCCTCTAAGATAGAACTCAGACAAGTAAAATTTTAATATAAACTAGATAAAAGTACAATCACTTTGATGTTATTTCTAACTTTGGAACGATTACTGTTATTTTTCTCTATGTTTTTCCTAATTATTAACAAAATAAAAAAAATTCTTATGGATAAAATGGTGTTGTGTTAAATGAAATAAGCAGCATACAAAATTACAAGTGTAGGACTTCCGGGTAAGATGGCGGAAGAGTAAGACGCGGAGATCACCTTCCTCCCCACAGATACACCAGAAATACAGCTACGCGTGCAACAACTCCTACAGAACACCTACTGAACGCTGGCAGAGGACCCCAGTCCTCCCAAAAGGCAAGAAACTCCCCACATACCTGGGTAGGGGAAAGCAGAGAGATTCCCGCACAGAGGAGCGGTGCCGAGCGGCACTCACCAGCCCGAGAGGCTTGTCTGCTCCCCCGCCAGGGCGGGCGGTGCTGGAGCTGAGGCTCGGGCTTCGGTCGGAGCGCAGGGAGGGGACTGGGACTGGCGGTGAGAACTCAGCCTGAAGGGGGCTAATGTGCCACAGCTAGCCGGGAGGGAGTCCGGGAAAACTCTGGAGCTGCCGAAGAGGCAGGAGACTTTTTCTTCCCTCTTGGTTTCCTGGTGCGCGAGGAGAGGGGATTAAGAGCGCCGCGTGGAGGAGCTCCAGAGACGGGCGCGAGTCGCGGCTGAGAGCGCGGAGCCCAGAGACGGGCGTGGGACGCTGGGGCTGCTGCTGCCGCCGCCAAGAGGCCTGTGTGCGAGCGCAGGACACTGTCCGCGCCGCCCTTCCGGGAGCCTGTGCAGCCTGCCACTGCCGGGGTCCCGGGATCCAGGGGCGGCTTCCCTGGGAGAGCGCACGGCGCGCCTCGGGCTGGTGCAACGTCACGCCGACCTCTGCCGCTGCAGGCTCGCCCCGCACTCCGTGCCCCTCCCTCCCGCCTGGCCTGAGTGAGCCAGAGTCCCCGAAGAGGCTGCTCCTTTAACCCTGTCCTGTCTGAGCGAAGAACAGACGCCCTCCGGCGACCTACACGCAGAGGCGGGGCCAAATCCAAAGCCGAGGCCCAGGAGCTGTGAGAACAAAGAAGAGAAAGGGAAACCTCTCCCAGCAGCCTCAGAAGCAGCGGATTAAAGCTCCACAATCAACTTCATGTACCCTGCATCTGTGGAATACATAAATAGACAACAAATCATCCCAAATTGAGGAGCCAGGAGTCAGTGCTGTGCCTCTGAGGTGGGAGAGCGAACTTCAGGACACTGGTCCACAAGAGACCTCCCAGCTCCACATAATATCAAACGGCGAAAATCTTCCAGAGATCTCCATCTCAACACCAGCACCCAGCTTCACTCAACGACCAGCAAGCTACAGTGCTGGACACCCTATGCCAAACAACTAGCAAGACAGGAACACAACACCACCCATTAGCAGAGAGGCTGCCTCAAATCATAAAAAGTCCGCAAACACCCCAAAACACACCACCAGACGTGGACCTGCCCACCAGAAAGACAAGATCCAGCCTCATCCACCAGAACACAGGCAGTAGTCCCCTCCACCAAGAAGCCTACACAACCCACTAAACCAACCTTAGCCACTGGGGACAGACACCAAAAATAACGGGAACTACGAACCTGCAGCCTGCAAAGAGGAGACCCCAAACACAGTAACATAAGCAAAATGAGAAGACAGAAAAACACACAGCAGGAGAAGGAGCAAGATAAAAACCCACCAGACCTAACAAATGAAGAGGTAATAGGCAGTCTATCTGAAAAAGAATTCAGAATAATGATGGTAAAGATGATCCAAAATCTTGGAAATAGAATAGACAAAATGCAAGAAACAGTTAACAAGGACCTAGAAGAACTAAAGATGAATCAAGCATCGATTAAAAACACAATAAATGAAATAAAAAATACTCTAGATGGGATCAATAGCAGAATAACTGAGGCAGAAGAACGGATAAGTGAGGTGGAAGATAAAATAGTGGAAATAACTGCTGCACAGCAAAATAAAGAAAAAAGAATGAAAAGAACAGAGGACAGTCTCAGAGACCTCTGGGACAACATTAAACGCACCAACATTCGAATTATAGGGGTTCCAGAAGAAGAAGAGAAAAAGAAAGGGACTGAGAAAATATTTGAAGAGATTATAGTTGAAAACTTCCCTAATATGGGAAAGGAAATAGTTAATCAAGTCCAGGAGGCACAGAGAGTCCCATACAGAATAAATCCAAGGAGAAATACACCAAGACACATATTAATCAAACTGTCAAAAATTAAACACAAAGAAATCATATTAAAAGCAGCAAGGCAAAAACAACAAATAACACACAAGGGAATCCCCATCAGGATAACAGCTGATCTCTCAGCAGAAACTCTACAAGCCAGAAGGGAGTGGCAGGACATACTTAAAGTGATGAAGGAGAAAAACCTGCAACCAAGATTACTCTACCCAGCAAGGATCTCATTCAGATTTGATGGAGAAATTAAAACCTTTACAGACAAGCAAAAGCTGAGAGAGTTCAGCACCACCAAACCAGCTTTACAACAAATGCTAAAGGAACTTCTCTAGGCAAGAAACACAACAGAAGGAAAAGAACTACAATAACGAACCCAAAACAATTAAGAAAATGGGAATAGGAACATACATATCAATAATTACCTTAAATGTAAATGGACTAAATGCTCCCACCAAAAGACACAGACTGGCTGAATGGATACAAAAACAAGACCCATATATATGCTGTCTACAAGAGACCCACTTCAGACCTAGAGATACATACAGACTGAAAGTAAGGGGATGGAAAAAGATATTCCATGCAAATGGAAACCAAAAGAAAGCTGGAGTAGCAATTCTCATATCAGACAAAATAGACTTTAAAATAAAGACTACTAGAAGAGACAAAGAAGGACACTACATAATGATCAAGGGATCAATCCAAGAAGAAGATATAACAATTGTAAATATTTATGCACCAAACATAGGAGCACCCCAATACATAAGGGAAATATTAACAGCCATAAAAGGAGAAATCAACAGTAACACAATCATAGTAGGGGACTTTAACACCCCACTTTCACCAATGGACAGGTCATCCAAAATGAAAATAAATAAGGAAACACAAGCTTTAAATGATACATTAAACAAGATGGACTTAATTGATATTTATAGGACATTCCATCCAAAAACAACAGAATACACATTTTTCTCAAGTGCTAATGGAACATTCTCCAGGATAGATCATATCTTGGGTCACAAATCAAGCCTTGGTAAATTTAAGAAAATTGAAATTGTATCAAGTATCTTTTCTGACCACAGCGCTATGAGACTAGATATCAATTACAGGAAAAGAGCTGTAAAACATACAAACACATGGAGGCTAAACAATACAGTACTTAATAACGAAGTGATCACTGAAGAAATCAAAGAGGAAATTAAAAAATACCTAGAAACAAATGACAATGGAGACACGACGACCCAAAACCTATGGGATGCAGCAAAAGCAGTTCTAAGAGGGAAGTTTATGGCAATACAATCCCACCTTAAGAAACAGGAAATATCTCGAATAAACAACCTAACCTTGCACCTAAAGCAATTAGAGAAAGAAGAACAAAAACATCCC
This sequence comes from Mesoplodon densirostris, assembly GCF_025265405.1. Lineage (NCBI taxonomy): Eukaryota > Metazoa > Chordata > Mammalia > Artiodactyla > Ziphiidae > Mesoplodon > Mesoplodon densirostris. The sequence goes on from NC_082668.1 coordinate 47,431,735, forward strand.
AAAGTTAGCAGAAGGAAAGAAATCATAAAACTCAGATCAGAAATAAATGAAAAAGAAATGAAGGAAACGATAGCAAAGATCAATAAAACTAAAAGCTGGTTCTTTGAGAAGATAAACAAAATTGATAAACCATTAGCCAGACTCATCAAGAAAAAAAGGGAGAAGACTCAAATCAATAGAATTAGAAATGAAAAAGGAGAAGTAACAACTGACACTGCAGAAATACAAAAGATCATGAGAGATTACTATAAGCAACTCTATGCCAATAAAATGGACAACCTGGAAGAAATGGACAAATTCTTAGAAATGCACAACCTGCCAAGACTGAATCAGGAAGAAATAGAAAATATGAACAAACCAATCACAAGCACTGAAATTGAAACTGTGATTAAAAATCTTCCAACAAACAAAAGCCCAGGACCAGATGGCTTCACAGGCGAATTCTATCAAGCATTTAGAGAAGAGCTAACACCTATCCTTCTCAAACTCTTCCAAAATATAGCAGAGGGAGGAACACTCCCAAACTCATTCTACGAGGCCACCATCACCTTGATACCAAAACCAGACAAGGATGTCACAAAGAAAGAAAACTACAGGCCAATATCACTGATGAACATAGATGCAAAAATCCTCAACAAAATACTAGCAAACAGAATCCAACAGCACATTAAAAGGATCATACACCATGATCAAGTGGGGTTTATTCCAGGAATGCAAGGATTCTTCAATATACGCAAATCAATCAATGTGATACACCACATTAACAAGTTGAAGGAGAAAAACCATATGATCATCTCAATAGATGCAGAGAAAGCTTTTGACAAAATTCAACACCCATTTATGATAAAAACCCTGCAGAAAGTAGGCATAGAGGGAACTTTCCTCAACATAATAAAGGCCATATATGACAAACCCACAGCCAGCATCGTCCTCAATGGTGAAAAACTGAAACCATTTCCACTAAGATCAGGAACAAGACAAGGTTGCCCACTCTCACCACTCTTATTCAACATAGTTTTGGAAGTTTTAGCCACAGCAATCAGAGAAGAAAAGGAAATAAAAGGAATCCAAATGGGAAAAGAAGAAGTAAAGCTGTCACTGTTTGCAGATGACATGATACTATACATAGAGAATCCTAAAGATGCTACCAGAAAACTACTAGAGCTAATCAATGAATTTGGTAAAGTTGCAGGATACAAAATTAATGCACAGAAATCTCTGGCATTCCTATATACTAATGATGAAAAATCTGAAAGTGAAATCAAGGAAACACTCCCATTTACCATTGCAACAAAAAGAATAAAATATCTAGGAATAAACCTACCTAAGGAGACAAAAGACCTGTATGCAGAAAATTATAAGACACTGATGAAAGAAATTAAAGATGATACAAATAGATGGAGAGATGTACCATGTTCTTGGATTGGAAGAATCAACATTGTGAAAATGACTCTACTACCCAAAGCAATCTACAGATTCAATGCAATACCTATCAAACTACCAATGGCATTTTTCACAGAACTAGAACAAAAAATTTCACAATTTGTATGGAAACACAAAAGACCCCGAATAGCCAAAGCAATCTTGAGAACGAAAAACAGAGCTGGAGGAATCAGGCTCCCTGACTTCAGACTATACTACAAAGCTACAGTAATCAAGACAGTATGGTACTGGCACAAAAACAGAAAGATAGATCAATGGAACAGGATAGAAAGCCCAGAGATAAACCCACGGACATATGGTCACCTTATCTTTGATAAAGGAGGCAGGAATGTACAGTGGAGAAAGGACAGTCTCTTCAATAAGTGGTGCTGGGAAAACTGGACAGGGACATGTAAAAGTATGAGATTAGATCACTCCCTAACACCATACACAAAAATAAGCTCAAAATGGATTAAAGACCTAAATGTAAGGCCAGACACTATCAAACTCCTAGAGGAAAACATAGGCAGAACACTCTATGACATAAATCACAGCAAGATCCTTTTTGACCCACCTCCTAGAGAAATGGAAATAAAGACAAAAATAAACACATGGGACCTAATGAAACTTCAAAGCTTTTGCACAGCAAAGGAAACCATAAACAAGACCAAAAGACAACCCTCAGAATGGGAGAAAATATTTGCAAATGAAGCAACTGACAAAGGATTAATCTCCAAAATTTATAAGCAGCTCATGCAGCTCAATAGCAAAAAAACAAACAACCCAATCCAAAAATGGGCAGAAGACCTAAATAGACATTTCTCCACAGAAGATATACAGACAGCCAACAAACACATGAAAGGATGCTCAACATCTTTACTCATTAGAGAAATGCAAATCAAAACTACAATGAGATATCATCTCACACCAGTCAGAATGGCCATCATCAAAAAATCTAGAAACAATAAATGCTGGAGAGGGTGTGGAAAAAAGGGAACACTCTTGCACTGCTGGTGGGAATGTGAATTGGTACAGCCACTATGGAGAACAGTATGGAGGTTCCTTAAAAAACTACAAATAGAACTACCATATGACCCAGTAATCCCACTACTGGGCATATACCCTGAGAAAACCATAATTCAAAAAGAGACATGTACCAAAATGTTCATAGCAGCCCTATTTACAATAGCCCGGAGATGGAAACAACCTAAGTGTCCATCATCGGATGAATGGATAAAGAAGATGTGGCACATATATACAATGGAATATTACTCAGCCATAAAAAGAAATGAAATTGAGCTATTTGTAATGAGGTGGATGGACCTAGAGTCTGTCATACAGAGTGAAGTAAGTCAGAAAGAGAAAGACAAATACTGTATGCTGACACATATATATGGAATTTAAGAAAAAAATGTCATCAAGAACATAGGGGTAAGACAGGAATAAAGACACAGACCTACTAGAGCATGGACTTGAGGATATGGGGAGGGGGAAGGGTAAGCTGTGACAAAGTGAAAGAGCGGCATGGACATATATACACTACCAAATGTAAGGTAGATAGCTAGTGGGAAGCAGCCGCATAGCACAGGGAGATCAGCTCGGTTCTTTGTGACCGCCTGGAGGGGTGGGATAGGGAGGGTGGGAGGGAGACGCAAAAGGGAGGGGATATGGGAACATATGTATATGTATAACTGATTAAATTTGTAAAATAAAAAAAAAAGTTATCTACAGGAAAAAAAAAAAATTACAAGTGTATTTTGTCATAATTATGTCAGTATATACAACGAAGACTTTAAGGAAGTATCCACAGATGTGAGACATGGAAAATTAATTTTTCTTCCTACTTTTCTCCATTTTCCAAAAATGCTGTTATGACTGCATAAATTTCACCCTCAAGACCTATAAGATAAATTTTATAAATGAAATATTTTTTGCTTAAATGCCAGCTTGAAGATAAAGAGAGTTGTACTCAATTTTCCATCAACAAAGAGGTAAAAAAGTGATACTATAACTCTGAATTAGAAGATTTAATTACATCATTATTTGCCATCTATAGGATATAGGAATATTGCTATAACCTCACATGACCTTACTTTTTAAAATACACAATTTGTGGCCTTGTTTTTTGTTTTTTTTGTTTTTTTTGTGGTACACGGGCCTCTCACTGATGTGGTCTCTCCCGTTGCGGAGCACAGGCTCCGGACGCGCAGACTCAGCAGCCATGGCTCACGGGCCCAGCCGCTCTGCGGCATGTGGGATACTCCTGGACCAGGGCACGAACCCGTGTCCCCTGAATGGGCAGGCAGACTCTCAACCGCTGCGCCACCAGGGAAGCCCTAAACAGCAAACATTTTTTTTCTCACACCTAGGTCACTACACTTTCCTGGTTTCCCTATATTCCTACTCCATCTCCTTAGCTGCTTCCTCCTCACTTCTCCAACCTGTAAGTATTCAAATATCCCAGAATTCACTTCTTATACAGTTTCTCCTTTCTTTCAACACTCAATTATTTAATGATTGTATCTACTTCCATGGATATAAAAGCCGTATATATGCTGAAACTCCTAAATTTATTTTTCTAACCTGGACCTCTCTTCTGACCTCCAGATTTATACCTAACTTCCAACTCAGTACGTTTACTTAGATGATTGACAGGCATTCTACATTTGACTTGCCACATCTTGTTAAATCTTTTAGCTCCTCAAATCTTTTACCTTGACAGTCTCCTCCATCTCAGCTATTGGCAAATTTTCTCCCAGTTACTCAGGCCAAAACATTTGGATTCATGCAAGCAACCTAAACCAACTTGGGCCGATTTAAGAAGTTCAATTTATAGATTTTATTTGAAGTTCAGGGAAATTCAGAGCAAGTTATAGAACCCAGGTTCATAAAATGAACAGCTATGAAGGGAATGCTGACGTTCAGAGCCATCTTCAAAATCACACCCCAGAAGCAGCCTGGTGAAACCAACAAACTGGGCACTGGATGACATTTCTGGCACTACTGGCCAAGTTTCTCTGGAAACCTGGCTATTACTGCCCTCACTACAGCTCTGACTACCACCATTCTCCTTACTTCTGTGCATCATTGTTGAAGTAGGCAGAATAATAGCTCCCAAATGTGTCCACATCCTAAGCCCTGGATCCTGGGAATATGTTATATTACATGGCAAGGCAAAGAGGATTTAAGGTTGCAGATGGAATTAAGGTTGCTAATCAACTAACCTAAAAATGGGGAAATTATCCTGAATTATCTAGTTGGGGGCTGGGCTGATGTAGTTAAAAGAGTCCTTATAAATGAAAGATGAGGCAGGAGAGCCAATGTCAGAGTGATGCAATGTGAGAAAAACTTGACCAAATATTGCTGGCTTTGAATATGTCTAAAACGAAACTGCAAGGAATTTAATTTGTAATGCATAACACAAATAGACTCAGATAGATAGATGATAGATAGATAATATTTCTGAAAATATGCACAAGAAACTGCTAACATTGGTTGCCGCTAGCTTGGAGGATAAGTAGACTAAGAGTCTTGACATTTGACTGATGGAATTTTTATTTTTGAAAGTATTATTATTATTAATTATATAGAGTGAATACATTTCAAACTATAAAGTCAGGTATGCAAGACGATGCTATTTTCATTTGCAGTAAATAAAAGATTAAAAACTTGTTGGTGGAGAAGGGGCTGACCCAAGAGGGAAATGAGGCAGTGTTTAGAGGTGGTAGAGAAAGCCTAAGCTTGCAATTGTTGTTAATATTAATGTCTGTTTTGCCAGACCCTGCTTACTTCCTTCTAAATTACCAGCAATTTCCTCCCTGATTACTACCACTTTGGAGACTTCCTAATTTACTATGTTACTGTTTCCAGGGATTGTGTCATATAGAAGCCCTCAGTTTTCAATATGTCCCAAGGAGTTCCACTAAATATGATCTAAAAATCTGCAAGCTTCCCTATGGCACATTATCTCTGTTCCCAGCATGAGTTATATCATCTCATATTCCTGAAAGTCTTTGCATTATTAAGCCAGAGATCTAGGATTCAATATGCTTTTTTTCAAGAAAAATCACTAGATTGTAAACTTGCATTTTTTAAATCTATGAAAAGTTGACAAAAACCAGGAATGTTTATTATGATATTTTATTATTAGTGTCTGTAAGAAAAAAAAGATCAACAACCACATACAAGCTTACAAAGTTTAATTTCAACACATTCTCTGTTATTGTGACAAAAGCAGCCCCCAAATTTATTTTTTGTTGTTGTTGTTGACTTTTACAGGTTGCAGAGAAAGAGTCCCCGGCAGTGACACACCAGGAAATCTTTTTGACCGGAGACACGTACAGATGGTGTGCATCTGTGTTTTGAACGTAAGGCAACAATTCTGACCTAGAGTTTTAAAAGTGAAAGTACATTAGCACCAGAACATGTCTTTAAAGTCTTGCCAAATATTGGTAATCTTGACCAGCAATGACAAGAAAAAGGAAAAGCACCTTTAAAAGCAGTTGATATTCAAGATTAAAATAACTACGGCTCCAAAAATATTTCTTTAAATTCTTGTACTACACTTTACTCTTTCTTCTAACCAATATTTTAGGAACTTAATCAGTGAAATTTATAAGTTTTGGTATTTTATACAATTTTTTTCATCTTCTGGGGCTTATAGAATTCATCTGTGTTTCTGACCAGGTTGAGGTAGTTGAAACAGGAAGGTCTTTTCTAATTTCATGTTTGACTATTTCATAAGAAAGGTTATCTTTTGATGGTAAGCACTGTCATTGCTCTGCAAATGGGCTAGGATTCAAAGAATGTAACACAGTGTTATTGGAAGAGTGTTGAAGTTTATTTATTATAGCACCACTGAGACATTTTGAAATTGGAATTGGTAAAAAAATAGAACAAAAAGCATTTGAACTGTATTTGGTGTAACAGCAAAAAATATATAAAAAATAAAAAATGTATTCTTTTTTGGTCAAATTACACTTTTTCCAAAAATTTTGGAAATAAATAGCTGGAACTTAGTTGGTCACTTGTACTGGTTGACAAGATTAGAACAAGAGGAACACATATGGAGTGTGAAACATTTTGCTGGGATTTCAGATAGAGTTTGGTTTATAAAAAGCAAACAGAGCCAACGTCCACACCAAATTCTTGATCAGGACCACCAATATCGTAGGGTGCAATATCTACAATAGGTAGTCTGACGGCCTTGCGTGTTCGATATTCGAAGACTGTTTTGCCCCATTCCCCAGTGTGTTTCTGTAAAAAAGAGCAAAAAAAAAAAAAAAAAAAAAAGTAAGTGATCATGACATTACAATTACTTAGACAGTTTCTCTGTTTGACAAAGTTAAAAAAAAATTTTGTTGAAGGGAGTTGCCAACTTGCCATGTATATTATCTTCCATACATCTGAGACCTGCTCCAGTTCAAAGTGATAATTCTCCCAGTTGATAAACCATATTGTTAACCAAAAGCCTTATAGGGCTTCAGGGTAAAGCCAACAAGGAGATTGCCACAGGCAGTCCATTCTCAGAAACCTTGGTTCTGGTCATTGTTACCAGGTATAGATCTGGTTTACTAAGAAGTGGATAGGTCTCTCACATTGGAATCTGTTAATATTAGAAGTGAATTCTCCTTCTGTTCATAAATGATAATAACAAATGATTGATTTAAAGTTAACCTTTAAAATTAAAAAGAGATTTTAGATTGAGTCCATATGATGGCAATTACGTAGAGTGGATAGTAACTGTCTAAATTATCTGGCAAAGTTTATATCATGGATTTAAATTTCAATTGCTTTCACATCAGCTGGTTTTCACCTGGAGGTTGAGAAGATATACTCATTTTTTGTGTGATTTAACCTTCCCTGGAATGGATCGGTAGATTCAATATAACTCACACCAAATGCCATCTTTTGTTCACCCTCATTATTTTTATTCCTTCTTTTCAAAGTAGCATGATTAAATGAGATATGCTAAGCTCATTATGATGCATGCTTATAAAAATGCTGTTACTTACAGTGCAACCATCCTCCAGAACTGAGTAGGTGAATTTGCCATTTCCTTCAGCCTTGAATTCGCCTTCATTTGAGCCCATCAGCCTCAAGGCTTTCTTCACATTCCCACTGGCATGATCCATGTATGCAATGCTATTCTTGCAGTGATATGTGATGTTCTGGGAGGCCTGGCTGGAGAGAAGTCGGAGGAATGCCAGCTGGACATCGAGGACATCTTCAGGAAGTTCAGGATTGCCATAGCTAAACTGTGATAGGGAACAAGTAAGGCTGGTCAAACATTTTAGCTGCAGTTATACATAAGGGATTCATGCAGTGTAGTATGGTCATTGTAATGTAAGTTGTTCATATATTTTATGTATGACTATGTCTTTACTGCATGTATAACATACAATACTAGAGTAAAGAAGGTCTTAAGAATTGAAGGAAAGTTGGTAACTTACGAAGAATAATTTAATCTAGTTTAGCTTTTGAGAGACAAGTTATAAAAGTAGTTACCTGAGTATATAAAATTTTTCACTTTTCTATTTATTAACTAAATTTGTTTTGTGATGAACAAATGGGAGGAACAAAAAAGTCAGCTAAGTAGAGATGGATTAGTTAAAGAAAAATGGTATATATTTTCTTACCTGAAAACCACCATCCATGGATTCTCCAAACCAAACATGTTTCTTCTCAGCAGCAGAATTTGTCCACCAGTTCTTACGTGGAACAGTCAAAGGACTGGCATTTATGCACGTTTCCCCAGTTTCCATGTTACAGTATACTTTAATAGCGTCCATCCTGCAACCTTGGTTAGGATCAACCCAATATTCTCCTGAATAGTCACAAAAAGGACAATGGAATTGGTTATAATATCCAGTAATGGGATTTGGACCAAAATGATTTTGTAAGGCATTCATAATGTTGACTGCTAACGTATTTGTATTTTATGTATTTGTACTTTTATAGTGTAGCAGAATAGAGGAACTTTTAGATTGTTTCTTAATTTGAAAAAATTGATAAGTAGATTTATTATAAAAATTGTTTCAATAAATAAATGTTGCAATAATTAAATTACAAATTATGTCTGCATCAAATTACAAACACAGTGATATACGTTGTTTATCACTCAAACAACTTTGTGATGATATGGAAAGATATGCCAAACTATAATTTGTATTAAAATTTCTATAAAACTGTCTTTAGATTTTCCTACATTTGGCATATTTTGAATTTACATTACAGTTCAAGTACACCTACAAAATTCATGTTTTCTTACTCAGAATACAAGAAGTTTCAATTCAACTAACATTCTTTAAGTACTATCTCTGCTATATAATATTTTCTATTCCCAGTAAAATTTTCCTTTCCCTTAAATTCTAATATAAGCAGTTTTCTCTGTTATCCTGCTGCCATGAGTGTGAAAGATTCCCCAGCGTACCACTCTTGAGTTCAGGATGGCAGAATTTCAGGTCTCTGCAGTTCCGAGCAGGGTTTTTACGAGAACCATCAGGACTAAGGAGGCTTTCTATTTGTCCATTGACTGACTTGAGTGAAGTCATAATCTCGTCGGTGTTGATTTTGAAATCCATTGGTTCATCTCCATAATATGGGGCAAAACCCCCAGATTTTTCACCAGTGGTGACAATCCCACCACAGCATGGACCAGGGGCACCAGGGGGCCCAGGAGGGCCTGGTTGTCCTGGGTGGCCTGGGGAGCCCTAGGAAGGGTAAGAATATACATCACTGAGGGGCACTGGTTGGTATCCACTGAAAAAAATATGTTGCTAACCCCCCAAAATGCATTACAAACAATTAATATATTGTGTCATAGTAATTGTTTCAGCAAAAGTTTATTTGGGTTGTTTTATGATCAAATATTAACCAATTTATAATAACTATAATTCATTGTTATGATACTTAGTGTGTTGCAGTGCGTAAGAAGGATTGGTGTTGGAACACACATTTTACTCTCTCATGTTTCCTTCTGTATAAATGATGTAAGCAATTCTAATGCTGACATGACAGAGGGGTTATGATCAGGAAACTTAGATTCTGATCCCAACTTTGGAATCTAACTTTGTGTTTTGGATCTAACCACTTAACTTATTTGTGTTTTAATTGTGTAACTTGTGGGGATAATAGCTTTTCTTCTGTTTACTCCAAAAGTGTAGGATAAGAATGTATTAAGGATGATGGTATCAGTAGCAAAACAGGAGTCATGGAAGCCATTTGAGAAGTGGAATGTACTTTACACTTGTAAATCATTAAGATTATCATAACTGTGAGATCTCTAATATGAGATCAGTGCTGACAGAGTTCATCTTATTAATTGGGCTATGTCTTTATTCTGATATAACTGTTACCTCATGAACTGTAAGAAAGGTTTTTTCTCCCAGTCATTATAGTGTGATGAGAAAGTCTTCACGTGGGGGAGAATGTCTTAAAGTCATTGCTCAGGTCCTAAATTAGGTTTAGTAATTGCGTGGTGTTTAACTCACTATCTCAGTTTTAAAATATTGCAAAGTGTTTCTGAAAATGTGAAAATTAAAGCAAATTAAATACACATATTTATAAGTGATGTCTTACCTCAGATCCTCTTTCGCCTCTGTTACCTCGAGGCCCTGGTGGTCCAATGGGACCAGGTAGTCCACTTGTCCCATCTTTGCCAGGGGACCCACTGGGTCCAACAGGTCCCTAAGAAATTATCATGATATCACAATGCTAGAATATTTTCTTGCAGTGCTAACATTTTAAAATATGACCTTCCAATATCTTTCTGTGGTACGTACTCTGGGGCCTGCAGGTCCTGGACTACCGACTGCACCTTGGTGACCAGAGGGACCCTGAAAGGAAAGGAAGGTGAATATGAGTGAAGACTTTAAAAAGGCTTAGGAAACTGTATGTTCAAGATCAGATCAAGAAACATGGGGATCGTGATAAAATATGATTTCCTTTTCCTTTAATATCCCCATTGTCTCGTGCCAACTACTATTTCAAATAAGCCCTCAAATCTGTTTCTAATCTCTTTTAGCATAGACTTTCACAGATGAACATTTTTCTACCATTGTTCTCTAAGACTTGCCTATCTCATTAGTTAAAATGCATTGAGGGGATTTTCTAACAAAATGGATCCACTTACTGGGGAACCTGGGGCACCTGGGTTACCAGGGAATCCACGATGTCCTTTGATGCCATTAGCACCACGTTCACCCGTTTCACCTTTGTCACCACGTGGGCCTTGGGGACCCTTCACAAACAAATTTCGAGTTAAGGTCATACACACATACACATTGGAAAATCAAAATAGGATTTATAAGAATTAAGTCCATTTGATAACATTCTACAAGCTAGAAATCCCATCAACAAACACTGCATACTTGGAACGATAAAGATTGTTCTTGTGGTTGTTTTGATCTTGGACTGAGAATTGTATGGAGCCCCAATAATTGATGTGTAATCTCATAGCCCCAAGGAACTTTTAGATCCTAAATTGCTTTCTATATCATCAAAGGAAAGTTTAAATTTGGTTCCATAATTATGTATTTAGTCATCCCTTTTTGCTGAGCATGCCAGAAAATAGAATATTTCCCACACTGTAGAATTAGTTAAAAAAAAAAAAAGACTTACAGGAGGACCTCTTGAACCAACAGGACCTGGAGCACCAGAAGGACCAGCAGGGCCCTAAAATAAAAATAAACAAATGAACACACACAGGGAAGTGTTTATTTATTGATACAGTTTTGTTTTACTTAAACGTTAATAATTTCATTGTGAGGGAATAATGATATGTCTGCTATTATTGAAAGTTAGTATTATTTTCTCCTTAAAAATCCTTTACCTGTTTACAGCTTTACCAGGGGGTCTGAATAGGAAAGCTGAGAAAACCCTGTTAATTCAACCTTATATTGACCAAGTGGATATACACTTAGTGTGATTAATGCCATTTTGAATTTTAATAATGAATTCTTCATTGACTACTGCCAGAAATTCTCATATATCTTTATTACCACAGTTGCCTAAGGACTGACTAGCATAGAAAACTGTGAAACAATTGAGAGTAGATCTTTTGGTTGGCAGAGATGACATTCTATTTTCTACCTAATGAACTCCTTATTGAGGAAAATAGATAAGTAGGGAAAGATGGAGTTCGTGAGAACTCACAGTTTCTCCTCTGTCACCACTCTTTCCAGCTGCACCGACAGGGCCAGGCGGGCCTGGATGACCAGGAGCACCAGGGGGGCCAGGAGAGCCATTTTCACCACGGTCACCCTGTGGACAAGGTCACAGTTCCAAAATCAATCTGATCAGCAGCTATTGTTTTAATTACACAAACCTATTGTACGTGTGCCTGTTATACCTTGCCACCAGGAGCTCCATCTCGGCCTGGCAGACCATCTGATCCAGGGTTTCCCTGATTAAAAAAAAAAAAAAAAAGAGGAAGAAATGAAATCAAATTCTTTGGAACCATTTAAATACCATCTAAGCCCTGCATTCTCAATGGGAAAAATATCATCCTAAAGAGGATAAAAATTGGTTCTTGGGAGTGAAAAATCTTAGATATGACAATGGGTGTGGCCCTTCAAGGAGTGACAATACCTAAACAGACATGCAGTATATCTATGGTACTAAAGTTTCACAGGGTGAGGGAGCGAGCAGTGACTAGGAAAAAAAGTCTAAAAAGGAGCCTTAGGGGAGGAAATAATAAATAAAATCTTGACACACCGTAATTTAAGCTGATAACGGAAATCTACAATTTAAGGAAGGATTAATCACAGATAACATGCAGTATATTTTTACCCAGAAGGAATGTTGTAAATTAGCGTTCTCCCCATCCACAACTTTTTTATTATTTAGCTAAAGATCGTATTCTTTTCCATTAATGATCATTCATTGGGTAAATACTAAAGAACATGAACATTTAAGGCTATTCTAAGTTGTAATAGAAAGAATATCTATTACTAGAGAAAGGAGGACTTTGAAATGCACAATCCTCGGAGAGAGGTTCTCCTTTATGACAAAGAAAGTACATCTTACCACTTTCTTGATAATTTTCTTTTATCATAGAAACTCAATGGCCCAATTTGACCCTTGCTTAAATAAATTATCAAATACTACCCGGCTTATTGTGTATTTTCTAAGAACTAGTACTTACATCTCTTCCAGGTTCACCAGCTGCACCAGCCAGACCAGGAAGACCCTGGGCTCCAGGAGGACCACGTTCTCCATTGAGACCACCAGGTCCTGGTTTCCCACTTTCACCCTGTGTACAAAAGAATAAAATAAATTTGTGTTTTAACTTAAGAAATCAATTAATATGATATTATCAGCTGTCTTTATTTCCCAATTTCTATCGAATTTGTTCCTAAAACTATCCCTGCCATAGGGGAAAAGCTTTGGGGAAGCAAGCTTCTTGTCTTTTCTAACTTGACCAATGAACCTGGATACCAAAAGCCTGAGTAATTACATTGATTATCATATTAGAATACATCCTAATATGAGGTACATAAATAGACATGGCTATTGTAAGAAAAATATAATGATGAGCCATCATGAAACTATAGGTTTATGGTACCCATTAGAATTAGGTTATATTGAACATTTGGCTCTATTTAAAGAATATATACATTTATTGGGAATGTTCATATAAATTGACTAGACTTAAATGTTATATTGTAATTTCACTACAATCGTATATGACATTTAGTTTAAAGAGGTGCTCAAAGTGAAAAAAGTCACGCCCTAATAAAGTACGATTTTATTACCCTATTTTCTAAATAAATATTTAAGATGTTGAGCACTAGGATGTTATAGTAATATCAGTGAAAGAAAGTCAGGAGTATAAAATGAATTGAGTTGACGGATAATTGGTATCAATTAAAGGCTTTCATAGGTCTATAACCTGACATCATTTCCCGCTTCAAGACTGACAGTCAGCAAACTGAAGAATGCTGACAAGTTTCCTAACAGGTATTTGAGATGACAAGATATTTTTCTGTGATATCAATCTATTTGTTTTGATGTTCAAGGCCGGTCTATTATGTGCATTGTTTTTGTGTTCCAGAGACTTTTAATAATATGCATGCTTCCTGAAAATTTGAAAATATCAAGAATTTGCATCTAATTACAGGAAAACTTGATCATTACATACTTGCTATGTTTATGCGATGTCTGAAGACTATCAAAGGAAACAAGAGTCCAGTGAAAGATAGCTATACTCACCTTGGGGCCCTGTGGGCCGAGGTTGCCCCTAGCACCTGGCATGCCTGGTGGGCCTGCAAGACCTCGTGGTCCAATAGTCCCTGCAATTCCAAGTGGGCCTGGAGCTCCCTGTTGTAACAGATAATGAAATCTTTGTTATTCTTTATGTGACTATGTTTTCCTCTGCTGGACTTGTGATTGAAAATAAAACTACTGTCAATTAATAGAGACCACTCACCGGAGGGCCCTGGGAGCCAGGTGGTCCCTTCTCACCTGGTTGGCCAGCATCACCCTTTGGTCCAGACACCCCAGGGCTGCCAGGAGCACCATTACTACCAGCTTGACCTGGGGGACCATCTTTGCCTGGAGGACCGCTGGGGCCTGGGGGGCCTGGGTTACCCTACAAAGAAATGTTTGAAATTTGAATATTTTATAATGAACAAGTAATTTTTTCCCCTCTTTTACCTGCATTCAAATAATTTTACATGGGATTTAATACAAAGAGAAGTAGCAATGGATAAGTTTCTCACCTTATGTATATATGAATGCTCTTTACGGAATATATGGTTAAAAAATACTTTTAAAAGTTCTTACGTTATTGCCAGGAGGACCAGGAAGACCACGACCACCAGGGAAGCCAGCAGCACCCTGTGAAATTATAAATATATTTTTGATGACAAAAATCAAGGAAAATAAATAATTAACCACTAAAAACAAATATAAATTGTAAGAAATGTGGTAGGACTTGCATTCTACTCTGGGATCACTTATGGTTTGTTTTTGCCTCTTGGAATTTACATATAACTCACATATGAATGAGTGATTATAATTTTATACTCTCTTTAGGGATCTAGTGCTTTCAAAGCAGTTTTTATACAGATTGATATTAATTAATGCTTTTCAATAATAGTTAAGAGGATCATTACTTACAGGACCACCAGGACTTCCACGTTCACCTTTGACACCTGGGGGACCAGGAGAACCCTATATGGAAGGGAGATGGAAATGGTTTATAAGAATAGCAACAAAGTCAAAATCTGGGAGAAGTATTAAGCCTTTGTAAGTCAGTAACTCTACTTATCATGATAATCATCTTGTAATACATACAATCATTATGTTGTACATCTTAAACTTACACAATACAATGTTATATGTCAATTATATCTCAGTAGAACTGGGGGAAAAACATTACTACAGAAATAAGAAGCTACATCAAAAAAAAAAAAAAAAACCCCAAAAACAAAACCAGTAACTCTATGAGGACATTAAAATAATTTGACTGAGGTCATATCTAGATTGTTGGAGTCAAGCGTCAAACTCAGAACTGTATTCCTAGGAAAACTGTGCCCTTGTCACTATGTCAAGCTCTCTCAGTATGAAATATTGAAGTATCGACAAATCTAAGTGCTTTCCATTAGAAGGCTTAGAGAAAGAGAACTACTTACAGAAGGCCCAGCACTTCCGGGGGGCCCTGCGATTCCAGGAGGGCCTCCTTCACCTTTCTCACCAGGAGCGCCTCTTTCACCTTTACCACCAGGCTCACCGTTCTGGCCCTGCATTCAGAAACAAAAACAGCCTGTGAGCTTACATCCTTCACAATACACTGGGCTTGTCCTTGTTTTCCTTCAGAAAATAGAATTCATCAGGTGGAGAGCTATTGAAATAAAATTGGAAAAAAAGAGTCTTTGAAGACATGGAAGAAACAAAGACAATGAAAATGTTTCCATGACAGGGACTTCCCTGGTGGTCCAGTGGTTAAGACTCTGAGCTTCCACTGCAGGGGGCATGGGTTCGATCCCTGGTTGGGGAACTAAGATCCCGCATGCCCCATTATGTGCCCCCCCACCACCCAAAAAGAGTTTCTATGATAAAAGAAAATTATCAAGAAAGTGGTAAGATATACATTCTTTGTCATAAAGGAGAACCTCTCTCCAAGGATTGTGCATTTCAAAGCAATCACCAGTAAATGCATTTGAGAAAGACGGGGCTTGGAGCAAATTTTAATTAGTATCATCTAATAATGGAAGAAACTTTCAAATTTTCAGAGTGCTTTAAGTCTAGGGGATCATGTTAGCCTCATTAACCTGGCATAAAGACAGGCCAGGTGTTTTTATCTCCATCTTTTAAACAGTAAGAATAGAGATAATGTGTAAAAAAATAAAGGAGGTGCATAAACGAACCCCCATAAGGAATGAGTGGTGGAGATAGATTAGAATTCAGACTTGACTTATACTTCTGCTATTTTCAGTGAGATAGTGATTCTGGGCTGTGTGATATGTATGTTTTAATGTTCATACTTACAGGAGCACCAGGGAAGCCGGCAGGTCCTGGTGGCCCATGTTCACCTCTCTCACCCTTAAGTGAAAAATATACTCATTAGTCACAGTGAAGACATCTTCCCATTGGGAACACACGTCATCCTCTGTATCATCTTTCCTTTAAGCTAAGAAAAGATAGTGTTAGTGTGCAAAGCTAACTAACATAGCTTAACCTCTGAAGACTTTTCCGTTTCTCAATAAAATTCAAAGTAGACAACACCAGAACCATTGATTCCTTCTGCTTCTGACTGTTATATTATTTGGAAGAAAAATAATTTGAGAATTTTGAAGTGTTTAAAAGACTTATTTGTATAACTTCTAAAAATGTAAGGATTTAAAAAAATAAAAATATGGTAAAAGTTTTGAGAAATCAATCATTAAATTGATTAATTAAAAACATTTACTAAATATCTCTCCTGAGTCTGCAAACCCTGAAGGCAGAGAATTTTAGATCTAGAAGGAGGCTCAGGCAAAGATCCTATAGCTTTAAGAAATACTCATTTACAAATGCATATTACTTGTGCAATTTTTATATTTTTTCCAGAATTATTTAGGAAGGATGGCAAGATTTGAAATGGTCTCTTCTGAATTTTAGATTTAAGAACTTTAACCTTGCCTTGCATGTCATATGATGCCTAAAGACAGCATCCCATCATTGAGACTCAGGACCACAAGCAGAATTGCTGAAGAGGGAAGCACAGGTAGCTGCTGCCTGTGTGGGGTTAAAATTATGTTGAAATGTCTTAAACACTTACAGGGCCACCACGAGGACCAGCTATACCCGGAATTCCAGGGGCACCACTTTCACCCTTAAAAAAGAGAAAAATAATTTATATTGCCCTGCATCCAAACAACAATGACGACAAAAGACATTTTCTGCTTCTAAATAGTGCCAAGTGTTACCTTATCTCCAGGCTGACCAGCTGGACCAGGGGGACCAATGGGACCAGTAGGACCCTAAAGAAAATAGAAATATACTTTAATTTTGAAGACAAAAGCATCATTTTCCTTATTAATCAAAGAGCATATACAAGGACATACTGTTCATCTAATAAACTAGATAATATGATTGCTTTGATAGCTTGAACGATATGCTCTTCACTCAGTGTGTAAATAATGCAGAGTTTAGTAAATATAAGATTTTATGGATTATATAATTCAGTGGCAATTTATAGATTCATTTTTTCTTTCTATTGCAGAAGATAAATAAGATGTGATATAAGATTTCAGTCGTATCTTTTAAAACTAAAGTGCATTGCCTTATTCAATTGTATGATAATTCAAAATATTTCATTTAACCACTTAAAGTATTGTTACACATATTAAAGTTTTCACATTGAAGTTTTCAAATATTAAAGTTTTACTTATATTACATAAATAAAATATTAGATTTAAAAAAATTGTATGATGGCTTACTCATCTAGTCTGTTAAAAGTGAAACATTTATGAATTTTTTTAAGGCAACTACAGTAAAGATAATGTCTATCTAATGGCTTAGTTATTTGCTACAGTCATATCTAGGTGTTTACTAATGTGAATAGAATTGCTTGTAATATGTTTTTTTTCAATTTTTATTTTGAAATAGTTATATAGATTCACGGAAGTTTGCAAAGAAATATACAGGAGAATCCTGTGAATTTTTCTCCCAGCCTCCTTCAGGATTACATCTTACACAACTATGGTATAGTATCAAAACAAAGCAATTGACATTAGTACAACCCATAGAGCTTATTCAGTTTGCACCAGTTATACATGCACTCATTTGTGTGTGTGTGTGTGTGTGCATGTAGTTCTATGACATTTTAATATGCTTAGCCTCACATGACCACCACCACAATCAAGATATTCAAAGGTACAATCATCATAAAAGACTCCCTCATGTCACTTCTTTATAGTTACACCCATCTCCCTCTCCCCTATTCCTCAATTCTGGCAACCATAAAGCTGTTCTATATAATTATGTTATTTCACAAATGTTACATGAATGGAATCATGCAGTACGTCCTTTTGAGATTGACTTCTGTCACTCATCATGATGTCCTTGGTGTTTGTATAAGTTGTTGCATGTATCAGCTTTTTATTGCTAAGTAATATTCCATGGTATGAATGTACCATGGAATCTCAATGTTTTTTAAAATCAAAAAGTTCCTTAATCAGCATTGAATTTTAGTGACTTATTATGACTTCAGCTTATAACATTTATCATACTTTTGAGATTTTTTCCATTCTTAGGTCACTGTTGAACTATTAGTGATAGAGATCAGGAATTTTAACAATCATGTCATTTGGGTCTTCTTATTAATGCCCAGAAGGTGGTAAAGTATGGTCTAACTTATCATGAGGAGTTTTTGGAAAAAATACAAGTTGAGGTGAGGGACTACTCCATATCACATACAGATAAATTCTGTTTCTCCCCAATTCGAGTACTCACCCTTGGACCATCTTTCCCTGGAGCACCATCGACACCTGAACTGCCGGGCTCACCCTGTCAAATAAAAACCAGAGTCATCAGATTAGAGGTATCTTCACTGAAAACATGCCAAGAAGAGGACAAACCCTCAAGATTAGCTGCAATGTATAGTAGATGTTCTGCTTAAAAAGTTGCTTTAGAAATCCATCTCAAATTACACTTACTAGATGGGGGTGTGGTGGGAGGGAGGTCCAGGAGGGAGGGGTTATAGGTATACATAAAGCTGATTCACTTCATTGTACAGCAGAAACTAACCCAACATTGTAAAGCAATTTTACTCCAATTAAAAAAAAAATCGGGCCTCCCTGGTGGCGCAAGTGGTTGAGAGTCCGCCTGCCGATGCAGGGGATACGGGTTCGTGCCCCGGTCTGGGAGGATCCCATATGCCGCGGAGCGGCTGGGCCCGTGAGCCATGGCCACTGAGCCTGCGCGTCCGGAGCCTGCGCGTCCGGAGCCTGTGCTCCGCAACGGGGGAGGCCACAACAGTGAGAGGCCCGCATACCGCAAAAAAAAAAAAAAAAAAAATCTAAAAATAAATAAATAAATAAAATGGTAATATTAATTTTGAAAATAGATTACTTTCCAGAAATGTTGCCTTCCTTTAACCAACAAAGTCTGTTTTATTACATAATTAACAGAGAATAAGTTGGTACCTTATCACCTTTTGGACCAGGGCCTCCAGGACCCCCTCTTTCTCCAGGCATTCCTTGCAGACCAGGTGAACCAGCATTACCAGGTGGCCCAGGGAGACCAGCAGGGCCCTGAAATTAAAGGAGAAATAGTAAATCACAAGAAAGAAATGAAATGCATTTTGTAAAATCTAGGTGAATTGAATTATGTGGAGTTACCTTTCCTCCTTCGGAACCAGGGGGGCCAGTTCCCCCTCTAGGCCCAGGGGGCCCTGCAGGTCCAGTAGGTCCACGTTCACCGGGGGCACCAGAATCACCCTGTAGTAGGAAAATGGAATATCCCTGTTAGGAAAACCAAGGCTAAAAACAAAGCAAAAACACCCTAAATTGTATTGTTTTGATATAGACCACAAGGCTCTTAACTTACATTTTTGAACAATTTAGACAGTTTTATAATTATAAAAGACATTTGATCAACTGAGTGAGAAACGGAAACACAAAATTAGTTAATCTAAACAAGGAAACTTGGATAGCTGGTCTGATGAGCTAGCTTTGACACTATTATTATTATTTTATCACAAAGGCAAATTTTTTAAGTTCCTCTACCAAAACAGGTTTTCTATAGAGAGCCAATGCACTAGAAAAGTTTTCTTTTGAAATTTCACATCCATAGTTGACTCTACAGTGTTTATTCATGTCAGAAAATTTCATTTTCCGGATGATGCAAATTTAATGTATTGGAATGTCTCGGGTTACCCTAAGTGTATTCACCAAACATTTGCAATGTCGTGCTTCTAAAAATAGGAATATTTTGGTTTGCTGTACTAAAACTGTGCCACTAATCAACTGCTCTATAACATGCTGAAGAAATGAGAAAATAAATGGAAATATTTACCTTGCCTCCTGGAGTTCCAGGTGAACCAGCATCACCCTTTGGGCCCTAGGAGATTGGCATTGCATGATTAGGCCTCTATCAGAATATACGTTATATAAGTATAAGCAAAACACACACTTGACTTGCATACTGTATAATTTGTACAATCTTGGGCTGTATACTCTTCCTTGAGTTCCTTTTATTTTATGGTAAAATTCAAACTTTCCATGGAATAGTTATGACTGAATAATTTTTTTGTTTTATTAATGAATATTTCACAACTAATTATTAAAGCTCAGATACCATGGCATGAAAACGCAGAAGTTAATAATTTATTAAGGATTCGTATTTATTATTTTGGTTTCTGAGTTTTGAAAAAATGGCAAGCAACTTACAGGTTCACCAGGTTTTCCATTTTCTCCTGGAGGGCCACTCGTTCCAGGCAAGCCCTACAAAGAATCATATTTGTATTGTGTAATCACTTCAAACATTGCTTATAGAAAAGCTTCTCTCATGTAAGTATGTTTCTGCAAAGTATTCAAAAAATGGTTTTAGCAGTCTTTTTAGGTGTAAAAAATATGTAGCTCTCAAAATCCAACGATAGAGAGGTGATAGTCGTATCTTACAAACCTATGTTCATCTCCCTCAATTCTTTCTGTTGCTGTATATAAAAATGAATTGATGAGTGTGGTGAGATGAATTTAGCTATATACATTTAAATTACAATAAAATAAGTATAAGCATATAGAATTATGTGAACTTTATTTTTTTTAAATTATTAATGCACTCATTCTAGAATAGGCATGGAAGTTATGCCTATTAACATTGCCTATTCTTTTATTTCAAGATAGAAGACAGATCCGCACATTTTAAGCTTAAGATGCATTATAATCTTTTAGTGTCACAAAAAAACTGAACAGCTGATTAACTCAACAAATACAACTATCAAAGGAAAGTACTGATAATAGTAGGTGCCCAATGACATTTAAGTAACAAATTCTTACTTGTAATCCTTGTGGACCAGGACTTCCTGTGTCTCCTTTTTCACCACCTGGTCCCTATGTACAAAAAAATATTGAGATGCTTCATTATAAGATATCCTTTCATATTTAGTTCACACAGTTTTAATTTCATCAGGCCAGTTGCTTAATTAAAAAATTAATGGTGTAAAGGAGGGCAGAGTCTGGCTTGTGGAAGTGATGCAAGGGAGACATGTACAATATAAACTTTACTCAGTATTAGTATTTAGCTAGCTAACTAACTAAACAAGCTTTGTAATTGCTTTGGTGAACTATAATGATATAGTGTCAGAGATTGTATAATTCCCAAAGTCTTCCCTTGGCCCCAGTCCCATCCACTTCCATTTCCAATTTATGTGAGTAAACTTACGGTAGGTCCTGGGGGACCCTGAGGTCCAGTCTCACCATTCTTTCCAGGAGGACCCTGAAAAAAAAAGCAGTTATGGAAGTAGAGATAAAGATAATAGAAGTCATAGAGTTGGAAAGAAATGCTTCTACTAGAAGACTGGAAATGAGTGGATGAAATCTACATACCTGAAGGCCAGGACCTCCAGGACTACCACGTTCTCCATTCTTTCCAGGAGCACCCTAAAGAAGTAGCCAGTATTTACTTATTCCCAAAAGGAAATTATTCATTATAGTGTTCTCTCATGTTTTTGATCTGTCCCCTACACACACATGCATACATCCACAACCGAAAACTACTTTCAAGAACTAGGTTTCCATAAATGGTCCACTCTTTGCCCAGAACTCCAGAAAAAATACTTTAGCTCCCTTCTCACATGGTATTTTGATTTTCATGTACTCTTCTGTGCTTTGAAGTGGAGATCAATTTTTGGCCATCTGCACTCCCATATAGAAAGTAAAAGACCTTTTGTCAAATATTTATTGAAGAAATGAAGGAAGGAACTCACATCATTTCCCTTAGGGCCAGGGAAACCCATGACACCAGGCTGACCTCGGGAACCAGGTGAGCCTGGAGAACCTGGTCGACCACTTTCTCCTTGACTTCCCTAAGGAGAAAAAATTATATTAATAGAGGTTTCATAAAAATCTGATCAAAATATACAATGTACATACCAAGGCTATACAATATACATCAAGCCTAGTCTAAACTGTGCATTTCATTATTCTCTGGACTTGTAAAATGAGATGTTAAAAATGTACTTACGGGAGGCCCTGGTTTCCCATCACTGCCTGGTCCTCCAGGACTACCGGGCATACCCTAAATTGAAGAATTCAGTCAGTCAGCTGATTTTAAAATGATAATTAAAAAAAAAACTAAAAGCACCTATCTGTAAAATTTTGAGCTTTCCACTGACATATGTAGCTTCGTATTTGCACACGTTTTTCTGTTTGTAAATATCTTCGTCAAGCATTCTATTTTCTGTTCTTCAATCTATACTAGCTTAAGTTTTCTTCAGAGAATTTTGTTTTGTTTTCTTTTGAGCCTACAAAATGTATAGTCTGTTTTAAGTTATTTTTGAACGTTCTTCATTTGCTTTTCCTCTTAGTAAATGACAGTGTCAATCAAAGAAGTGTTCCTCTTTACCCTCAATCCTGGACCTCCAGGGAGGCCATCTCGGCCAGGTTCTCCAGAAGCTCCTCTGGGCCCTGCAGGGCCTGGACCACCACGTTCCCCGGGGGGACCCTACATGATGAAATAAATCAACATGTATGTAAAAGGGCCTTCATTGACCTAGACGTTGACAGTAGTTAGGTTGCAACTAGAGAAGTTCTTTTGGTCCCTTAAAGAGAGTTGGGGTGTTGCTGGCATGCTCAGCATAAATCACCGTTACCTATTAGCTTGGGTTGTCCTACCGGAAATATTTTAAGGCAACTTCGATGAACATCACATGCTGAAGAAAGCAATATTTAGTGGGCTTAGCAGTATAGTTTGGTGCATATAAAATCAAATATCTTTGATATTATGAAATCAGATTTGCACTGCACTTCAGAGTTTCCAAAGAACTCTCAGGCATTTTAGTCTAACTTATTCTTGCAATGATACTGAGAAAAATAGTTCCCAATTGACAGATAAATTAAAGAATTCTCATAGAGATTAAATAACGTTAGTTACAAAGCTAAGAGAATGACTGAGCAGGGGATGCAATCATTGTTTTACATTGGGAATTATTATTTTTTTAACTCCAATATATTTCATTCAGACAGTTAGGTGTTAATTAATGGGAAACTGTATAGAAAAATATACCTATGTGTAGCCCCAGCATTTCTGAACATTGAAAACTAAAGCTATCTACCTTTTCTCCTGGAAGGCCATTTGCTCCAGCAGGTCCTCGGAATCCAGGCATACCCTGAAATAGTGAAAGGCAAATATTTAAGTCCAAAGTGTCAAAACTTTTTCATAATTCTCATATTGTGAAATGCTTCAAAACGATATTTGGGATTGAGTACTACTCAAATTAAGAACAAACATGGTTGCCTCACAGTGAAGGTGAAGTTCTATGATTGTTTTCCTTTTCGATGCTCGTGGGAAACGTACCCTTTCTCCTGCAGCTCCGGGAAGTCCGTTCGCACCAGGTTCTCCAGGAGAACCGTCTTTGCCATCCTCACCCTTAAGTCCTGGAATACCTGGAGAACCAGCTTCCCCCTGTGAAAGGAGGTCAATAAAGAAATAATGACTGAATTTCATTGTTAATTTTTTACCTGTTTATTTCCTGATTATGGTATACATTTCTAAGAAAGAATCAAATCTGTTAGGGCAATACTTACACGTTCCCCACGTGGTCCTGGCTCTCCTTTGGCTCCATTCTTACCAGGTTCACCCTAAATGGGACATAATCTTGGTTTAAAAATGTGGAAAATAGACTAACAAAATAATCACCAGTCACACCTGATTCCATTATAAAACCAGAGTGAAATCAATATAAATTCAATGGAACAAGAACAAAGAGCCTGCTATTTCTTTTTTTTACTGTGAGAAATAAGCCACACCTTTCAGACAATACAGGAAAAATAGACAACTTACTGCAGCACCTCGCTGCCCGGGAGCACCATTGGTACCAGAGGGCCCTGGAGGACCGCGGGCTCCTATCAGTCCAGGAGCCCCAGGAATGCCAGCAGGACCCTAGAAACAATCCAAGAACATTAACATTAGGCAAACTTGAACTTCTTTTCTAAATAGCTAACTTAAATGTATTGTCCTGCAAAATGCAGAGGAAGCCAATAATATGTGTGTGGCTGAATGCGGGTGAGTGGTGGGGGCATCTTACCATTTCACCTTTACCACCAGGACTACCATGACTCCCAGGAGGGCCCTAGAGGGGGGGAAAGAGCATATTAATAAGAATGCAAATAGTGCATATATTTTTGAAGTTACTTATATAAGTAAAATAAATTTATTGATGGGTGTTGTACTTTATAGAGATTAAGTGATTCTTCCAACTACAGCACAACACATAAAATGTCACAAAAATGATCATTGTCTGAATAAATTAAAGGTAATATGCACTTGGTCTAAATTATTAAATAAGTACATAGAGAAGAGGTTTTTGGTCTTGTTTCTTTTCCGAATTTTTCTGATTGATGATTAGTTTGGGGCACAGTCTTCAAAGTATCAGATAACTCTCCATCCTCTACTTATTCTGTGTCATATAACCATAAAATTCATAAATTCTAGAAAAATTCAGACTGCGAAACTAATTTCAGTACTAGTCAAAGCAATATTTATCATAGTAGAGTTATTGCAGAGCACTAAGCAACATTTCTTTGCAAAAAAGTAATTTTAATTGATAGCAACATTAGAACATATGTTTTCATGAAATAAAGTGTAGCAATGCTTTCCCTTAATCAGCCATATTTGGTACTTACAGGAGGACCTGGAGCACCAGCATGTCCCTGAGGTCCAGGTTCTCCTCTTTGTCCAGGGGCGCCACTTGAACCAGGAGATCCCGCAGGTCCAACTTCACCCTAAGGGATAAAACCCTAAGTAGTCAGTCTCCCTTGCCACTTCTAATCTCTTGGCCAGTTTGCTAGTCAGTCCTGTTTAAACCCATCTCCCAAAAGCTGAAGTAGTATGATAATTAAAGCAAAGTTTCATTAATCATATAGGCAGAGAAAAATGGTAACTATGTGTGTGACTGTGTTATCTCTGTTTGCAGAAAGAGACTGGGAAGAAAGAAAAGACAACAGAAGAGATCAGAATAGCAAAAGGCCAGGAATAAAACCCCTTCTGGAATCAAGAATAGGGCTTTAAAGATCTATATAGCTCAAAGAAATCCACTTGACTGTTAAAAAAATCACTTTCAAGAAGCAGCCCAATGATTTTCTGTTGTCTCAAAGATATATTTTACATTCTTCTACAGAAATACATGTTTACCTTAGCACCAGGGGAACCAGGGAATCCTGCAGTTCCAGGGGGACCAGGGGGACCCTAAAAAAATAAATAGCATTTCAAGAGCTCTTAATCAAGTAAAAGAAAACTAACACTACTGGTAAATAATAAGTGGGTACATACACAATACAGTGGAAAATTAGACAAAAACAGTATTTATCATCAGAGATGAACATTATGTGGAGAAATAGTGTGGTAAAATAAAAAGAAAATTTGGATCCCCCATGCGTGACAACTTATGCCATGAATTCTGGTGACTTTGTGCAGGTCACTTAGCCTTGAGCTCTCATTTATAAAATAGAGATAGCATTATTATCTATGTTTCAGGACTCTTTTAATTGTCATATCCAATATTGGCCCTTAACTAACATTATAAGCACCATACAGATGTTAGTAACTGGCCAAGTATAATAAGAAGTATCAGAATTTTGTTTATGGGCTTACTGTTTCTAGATTAATTGTTTCTAGATTTTGTTTATGGGATTAGTGTCAGTTTGAATCAGATATTTATGAACAACGTTGAGTTTTAGGTCTACAATCCATGTTATTCCACTACTCCAAAATTCCATAATCTCTCATTACACTAAGCCCATCAGGGTTAGATGAAAAGTTACTTACTGGTTGTCCATCACTTCCTCGAGCTCCATCATTACCTCGAGCCCCCTAAAAAGAGAAGTTGGTCTCAAATATCTTCTTTCTGAAAGGCTGGTCACAAGTAATGTTTTAACTAAAAGTCTGACTCAATTGAGTTGACTTTTCCTCAAGTATATTAAAATCTGCTTAATAATTATACACCTTTAGAGGGAAATTGTTGAAATTCTGATAGGTACAGCAATGATCTAATGTAGAAAGATTGGATTCTGTGTTTTACAGAACTGAAGGCAAATTAATGCATAAATACGCCAAGTTAACACGTTAAAAAAATCCTCAACAGATAATAACTATACAACACTTATTTGTTTGCATAGAGTTATGACTAAAATCTTTATGGAGCTGACTTTAAATGCAATTTTATAGAAAACTTCTTGCAGATTGTCACAGCCTGAAAACTGACTGAGACACTTCTCGGTGACTCGGCTTGTAATTGTGTAATGTCAGTAAGAATACTCACTGCAGATCCAGGAAGTCCTGGTCGCCCTCTCTCACCAGCAGGTCCTCTTGGACCCTACAGAATAAAATGAAAAGTGTGGTCTTATTTTATTTTATTATTTTATTTTTTTTGTGGTACGTGGGCCTCTCACTGTTGTGACCTCTCCCATTGCGGAGCATAGGCTCCGGACGCGCAGGCTCAGCGGCCATGGCTCATGGGCCCAGCCGCTCTGCGGCATGTGGGATCCTCCCGGACCGGGGCACGAACCAGTGTCCCCTGGCAGGCGGACTCTCAACCACTGCGCCACCAGGGAAGCCCCAGTGTGGTCTTATTTTAAACTAGATACATGTGAGAATGGTTGGAGAGTGAGCGAGGCAAGTTTTGCGTTAGGTGGAAGTTAATAGTAAAACTGAAAATTGTATGATAAGAAACAAAATTACCATTGCTCCAGGAGATCCATTTTCACCTGGAAGGCCATTTTCACCCTAGAAACATGTAAAATGCGTCACCATTTTGTATAACAGGAGGAGAAATTTATAACTTTTTCAACACAGCATATTATAAAAAACATATGGAACCAAGAAAAAGATTACACTTTAACAATACCAAATTTTTGTTAGCAAACTTATATGCTATAAATCTCAGTTTTTGCATTTTAAAAACTTGAGGACTAAACAGACGTAATCAATGTGTTACTCAGGGGTGCTCCATCATTTCTAATCTAGACAGTTCAAGTTATCAGCTTTCATGGAAGTTTTAAGAGAACATCTCAATTAGTCGCTGTTATTTAGCTCTTAAAATGCAAAACTCAGGTATGTTTTAGAAAAAGGCAAACCCTAAAATATCAATCTTAAATATAGCTATAATATTTGAATAAATTTATTTATGAAAATATGATTTTGTTGTGATTTACCTTTAATCCAGGAGCACCTTGTTCGCCTTTTTCTCCATTTCGTCCATCAAAGCCCTTTGAAATAGATAAAAGTAGTAAAAATATTAAGATCTGTTAACAATTCAGAACAGTTAAAAACTTTACATTAAATTTTTTTATAGCTAGCTTTACCATATAGCACTATTTTCAACATTGACATGAATAATTTAAAACTCTTTTAAGTGCATTGAAGACCTTGGACATTGATTTTACAGTTAAAAACATGAAATAGTTAGAAAGTACAATTTAGTCCAATTAGGAATTTGCTTTAAATGTAGCATTAGGCAAGTATCAGTTTCATAGATTTTTATGTCTATGAAGTTGATCAATTTTTGGCTCAGCTGGTTTACTCTATCTAATGTTTTGCATAGAATAAGTCATTTGATTCGATCTGTAAATCATATTGACTAAGTCAAGAATAGTTCTCAATAGTATATTTTCATCTTTTCTGACAGTGGCAGTAAGAAACTTACTGTTTTGTAAGTATTTTCCATACACTTAAAATCAGCTTTATTACTTTATGTAAAATAACTAGTTGATTTGGTCAACAAATAAAGTTGATAGACTTAGAAAATCAAAACGACTAGTCAGAACCAATCATTTTTGGCACACACTCAACTGTCCAATAAAATTGATTAGTTAAGTAAACATAGCCAAATGAAACAACTTAGAGTCAATTTAGAAACTGTACTTACTCTATGTCCTTTCATACCAGGGAATCCAGGCATGCCAGCTGGACCTTTGATACCCTAAAAATAAGGAATAAAAAAGATATTAATGAACTTTCAAATAGACTCACAATCCAGTAGTAAAAATGCCTTCCCTTTTTAAGTTTAATTTAATTATATAATAATTTTCAATCTAAGATCATTGTGATTACTCCAACTAATTCACTGCATGCTGAAGACTTACTGGAGGGCCAGGCAGTCCTCGCTCTCCAGGTCGTCCGGGTCTTCCTGATTCCCCCTAGGTGGAGAAATAAAGAATATATGGGAGCTTGTGTAAGAGAAAACTCATTGTAACCAATTAGTGAACTGATTATTTTGCATTTTTCTCACCAAGGACTCATGAAAATGGTTGGACTAAACATGGTTGTGAGAACAGCTTTCCTAGTAAAAGGAATCGGGAGAGCTTCTCCCACCTTGATATAAACTTATAAAAAATGCAGGCATGACTCCAAACAAGTATTATGACCACCTCTCAATCCAGTGGGAAGAATTCGCCATTGGAAATTAAATGGGAAAGAAAGACTGACATGATATTAATTGTGTTTTTAAGTTTTCAAGTTCATAAAGAACTGATACAAATTTCTTTATTACAAGAGACAGAGAGAAGAAGCATCTTCTCTAGTTAAGTGATGTATTCACTGGATGACTCTTCCTGACAGAGTCAAGAAGCACATTTGGGGGTTTTGTTGGTTTGGAATTCAAAAACTGGTATATGTAGCCATGCAAATACTATGTAGATATTCAGAGATTAATATGAGCTAAAAAGTTATTAAGATATCAACAATGTTTTGAGTAAGGTTTTTCTCTTTGAGATTCTAGAACATGGGATATATTATTTAGAATATTCCAACTTGAATTTTGCTGTATCCCCATTCAATTCTTAAAAACTTACATCCTTTCCGGCAGGACCTAATGGACCTATAGCACCAGGAGGTCCTGGAGGACCCTGAAAAAAGGAAATAAAAAAACATATATATCTGTAAATTTTTCTGTTACAATCAATTTATTATTCTAATTATGTGTATTTCTAGAAACAAACTCCTTTTAAAAAATACTATCAATGTTTCTCATCATGAAAATGACACACCAAGTTAATAGTATACCTATATTAAATCCAGTTGTTACTGTTTATTAAACTTATTTTTTATGAAAATCAAAAGTACCATGTATCAGTATTTTATATCACATGTGTGTATTTATAAACCCAAATGCACTTCTACATTTTTTGAGATATTGAAATTTTAAATGTATAGGTATTTTCAAATATTTTGAAATATTAAACTAACTTCACCTTATTTACACAGCATGTTTTCTTGGTGGACTTTGTTAGACTATGCTTATTTCTATGAAATTAATTTTAAAATTATATTTCAGAAGAGTAGACATGCAGGTGAACTGAGTGGCTACAGGATAATTAATCTATATTTAAGAGAAAGAGGATTTGTATTCACACTAGGAAGTGGACTGTGGTGGTGGCTAATTAGCCAGGAAATTCCTAGATTAAAATAGTAAGTGTCTCTAAGATATCTAAGCCATTGAGTCCAAAAGATCTTTGAAACCACTTCAACGATCATAAAAGTACAATTTATTATTTTAAATAAATTTGATCTATATTTTGTAACATTTGCCAGTTATGTTTTAGAAAATGAAGGTGGTTTCTATCTAGAACTGTTAATTTATTAAATATAGATATAATTGTTACTTACTGAAGGACCAGCTTGCCCAGGTTCACCAGGGGGACCTTGGTATCCTGGAGAACCCTAGTGGATAGAATAATACGTAAATTTTTTTTTTTTAAATTTATGGCTGTGTTGGGTCTTCTTTTCTGTGCAAAGGCTTTCTCTAGTTGTGGCAAGCGGGGGCCGCTCTTCATCGCGGTGCGCGGGCCTCTCACTATCGCGGCCTCTCTTGTTGCGGAGCACAGGCTCCAGATGCGCAGGCTCAGTAGTTGTGGCTCATGGGCCCATTTGCTCTGCGGCATGTGGGATCTTCCCAGACCAGGGCTCGAACCCGTGTCCCCTGCATTGGCAGGCAGATGCTCAACCACTGCGCCACCAGGGAAGCCTACGTAAATATTTTTAAACTAACTTAATCTTCATATGATTCATTTACATCTTGAAGACAGTATGAAATCAGAATTTGTGAATGTAGTCAGTGAATTTTATTCTAGTTTATAAATATTGAAACCACAATTTTTCAGGTCAAAATAAAGTTAATTTATTCCATTCTACACACTTAATTCCACTGAAACTGAATTATTTCAGACTTGAAGCCATATGACATGCAAATTAAATATGTGTTTTAATTTTACCAAGGTTTTAATTGCTAATAGTTAAAAGGAACTAAATGTGAAATTCCAACATCTTTGAAGGAATGATAGTTTCTTGGTTTCTACTTCTCTACTTAATTGGGATTATGCTTGCTGGAAAGGCAAAATTACAGCAAGATCTGTATTAACTTGATTCATATAATATGCACGAAGAAGAAATCACCATTAATGGCTATACTTACAGGGGAACCAGGATGACCAGATGCACCAGGGGCACCGGGTGGGCCAGGCGGACCCTGGAACAAAAATTTGAAAGATAAGTACAAAATAAATGCATCTGAAATACACTATATCCAGGCATCAGAGATGTCTCTGTTTGGAATGATACTGACATCTTTAAAAATGAGAACAGCATACCTCATTATGTGATAACTATTCATAGATTAATTAATTTTATTAATTTTAAATGAAAATCTCATCACAAAAACTTCACTCTAAATGAAATTCTCTCAGAGTCAATAAAAATTATTGGTGTTATAAAATGTTGACCTGAGTTCCCCAAAAAGCTCATTCAAAATCTGGAAAAATCTATACAAAATGCTTTGAGAATCTCTGCAACATTAGGGTGATACTTGAACTGATGAAGAAGCATATTTTTGCCTGGCAGCTCAACTCAATGTGGAAAAATATTGATCTGCATACTATAAACCCCAGTTTCTAAAAATAATGATGTAAATCAACTCAAAAGTTCTTAACCATATCACTGAGTTGTGTTGATATGAAGATTTAGTTGCGTATGTAAGATTCATCGTACGTGAGACAACAATAGATTGTAAATGATTTATCATTGTTCAGAAATAAAGGTTAAACTAGAAAATCTTCAGTTTTGTAGCACGCTATTTATAAATACTGTTAATAAATTTATAAAACTAGAGTTTCTTCTTAAATTTTATCTTGTAACTTTTTTTCTGGAATCTTAATAAGTAGTGGATTTTTTAGTTTTTTGGGTTTGTTTTTCTGATTGAAAAATAGGATTCATAATGTGAATGTAGCTGAGTAACAACAGATGTTTACATTTACATAGTTAATACAATTGTCCTTCTGGTTTTAAAATATACACAAAAAAGTCACAGCCTCTAAAACTTTAAAGATGAGTAAAATTCTCTTCTTACAATTTACTTTTTACCAATTAAGGGTCTTTCTTTAATTGATCATTTAGATCTAATAGCTGAAATTTTGTCCTCTCTAACTTTAGAAGTCACAACTATGGGGTCCAATGATCTGGGCAGCAATCTTCCATAATCCCTGGGAATCCAGCTTCATGTCTCATTTACGCATACATACCTGTTTCTGGCAGTAAAATGTAACCTTCCATAGTACTGCTCCTCCTAATGGCTATTCTTCAACAAGGGTCATTTACATGGGGTGCCATGCGTCAAGCACACGTGTCTAGGTTTCAATGCTTTTTTGCTATTTTCTTCTATCAAATCTTCAAGTCATTTACCTTGAAGGGAACCCTTTGCATACAATGTGAACTGATATCATTTACAATAGATGAACTTCAATACTCGATAAATTCTGGAAATATTTGTATTTGATTTCAGGATTTGAGGTGAGAAGAAGTGTGGTATTGGATTCTCATCAAGTGGATTGTCATCTAGAAAGTAGCAGTTGAATAGTGAGCAGACGTTGAAAGAAGGTTTTGAACAACTCAGGTGAGAAAAAGGAAAAGTGGAAGTGAAAAATAACAAAATTTGATTAAAATTAGGAAATATATGAGTGTGAGACCTAAGTATGAAGGCAGGTGTGCCCCTAGAATAGGTGGTTTTGTAAAGAAGGAAGGAGTGGCAAAACAGGCATGAAATAAGAGGCAGTGAAGGAAAAAAATGAGTTAGGAAAGAAGGATCATGATAAACCTACCATTTTCTTTCCCACCTTAACAAAGAATAAGCTATTTTGTACAACTCTGTCATAACACTGTATTACTAGAAGAACAACAATTCAAGATTTAACAGAGTGGAAGGCTAAATTATTCTCTAAATGCTGACAAACACATGTACATACTGGTGGCCCGAGATAGCCTGTGATTCCTCCTCCAGCCTTGACGTCATATGCCTCATACTGGGGAGAATAGTTCTGTAGCAAAGAGACCAGGTAGATAAGATCATGTTGATATATAGATCATAATTCTTTTCAGAAGCATTTAGAAGAAATGCATGCAACATCTGTTCACTGATAGAAAGTTTTCTGCATGTCAGAGAGTGTGGTATGTATTATTTATCTTGCTAATTCTATCTCTCCGTAACTTTAGATATTAGATGTCTTACAGAAATACTTGCCTATGCAATGCACAAATCTTTCAACTGATTGTATGCAATTTGTTTCTATATGCTCTTACTAAAAATATTTCTAAGTGATATCTACAGCCTTAGAAACATAAGATCATAGACGAAGGCTGAAAGAGCCTTGAGATCATATAATCTGACTTTCTTACTTTGAGCAGAAAAAATGATGTCAAATTACTTTCTCAAAAGTTAATGATACAAGTAAAATTGATATCTCCAGTTTTTGGTTAATGTACCTAACAGATACGCCAAAAAGTAAACATCCCTGTAGAAAACAAGCACGAGATTTAATAGAAAGGTTCATGTGTTTATTGGATTGTTTTAGAGATTATTTTATTTTGAATTCTAGGCCTAGGAATGGATTCTGTTTGGTACCAAGATAAGAATAAGTTAGACTATATCCTTTGCTTCCTGTCAAATTGATTTTTGAAAATCTTTTTTTTCAACCCAGAGTGATATTTATGTATGTTTTCTAATTTCTCCTAATTTCATGCAGTAGAAATGTTGTCTTATTTATTTGTTTAGTTATCTGCTTTACATGCAGAGTTAGTGGGTTGCCATGCTTTTCAAGAGGAGCAGGATAAGCTCCGAAGGCTTGGCAAGAGTAGTTGCATAGGCTTGAATAATCCTCTGGACTTGAAGTCATTAAGGAGTGTTCGTAGCTCTTCAGCTGCTTTTGTCCAGACTTTCAGAGGCTTTACCATCAGGATTATAAGGAGAATAGTTACAGCAATTCCTAAATTCTCTAGGTTAATTCTTTGGGGAGTTGATGGCTCATTTTTCAAACCTAATGCTGGGAACTTAGAAGCTGGGAAATTTTGCAAAGATATAGTAGCAATAGCATTAGAATTATGAGGAAAAGTGAATATTTATAAAGCACTTAGAAGAGTGCCTAGCATATATAAGCACTAGATGGAAATTTGTTAAATACATAAAATCAGAGAATAGATATAAGAAACCCACAGAAGTGAGATGTCATATAGACTAAAGAAAAGAAAATGAACCAGGTAGTTTTAAATGGGACACTCTTTTAGTTCTGGAATTTATTACCTGGCTACCAGTAGGGCACGATTCACAGATTCCAGGAGGCCCGGGAGAACCAGGGGAACCTGGCAGTCCTGGAAGGCCAGGATCACCATTTCTCCCAGGAATACCAGGAGGACCCTAAAAAAAATCAGAGATAAAAATAAACAAAACACTGAAAAGTCCTAGTGATTTAGAATCATTATTAAATTGTAGCTTCTATGCTTTATAAGAAATCAACATAAGGGATACGTTTTCTTGGGAATCTATACATTTTTACCCAAATCATGTGAATAATTTCAGTGTAATTTATTCCTTTGTATATTGACCTATATGTTATTTTTCAAACCAATAATAGGGATGAAGACATTAAACAAAGTTGGGGAAATCTGAATCTTTACATGCACAATTATGGATTCTCAGTTTGAGTTATCATGTATCATTATTTAAATATGTGGTACTAAAGGAAATGGATACATGATGAAAGTTCAAATATGGAAAGGTTATTAGAAGGGGAAAAAATAGAAAGCAAACTCATCAAGGAACTAATTTCCTTTCACTGTAGAATGTTTACTTACTGGATCTCCTTTGGGGCCTTGAGGTCCTTGACCGTTAAGAGGACGAGTGGGCTAATAAATGGAAAAGATATAGATTAAACAAGACATAGATAGGAACAATTTTCCCATGAAATGTGTCCCAGTTTCTTATCCTAAATTGCATCCAATCCCTGGTTTTTAACAGGAAGGTTCACCTTTTACTGGTAATACCCATGTGATTATTTGCTGGACATTACTTTCACTTCCTTTCAGGCTCCTATGACATAGGAACTATTAATGTGCTTAAATATGAATCTTGAGTATGTACAGATTTTCTTTAAACTCACAGCTGTTGGAGGCTGTGGGCAAACTGCACAACATTCTCCAAATGGGATCTCGGGGTTGGGACAGTCTAATTCTTGGTCATCACATATTATATCATCACAGAGAACAGATCCTGAGTCACAGACACATATTTGGCATGGTTCTGGTTTCCAGACATCTCTATCCGCATAGGACTGACCAAGATGGGAGCATCCTCCTTCCACAACTGAAAAATAAGAGAGATGGTGTAATATTTTGCACATTCAAAAAAATCCAAAAATTAAATTATGAAGAATATCATGGTCTTCCTCCATAATTTGCTAAGTAGTAAGAGACTGTGTTAAATACCAAATCTGTTTATTAACATCAAATTGGCATACCAAGGTAAATTTTCCTTAGGGCCAGTAGGTATTTTACTTTTGCTTGTAGGGAGAACTTAACACCAGTGGAAATCTGGCAATCACTTAAATATTTATTTATTAATTGTGCAATTGAAAACAAGTTTTTCTATCTAATTTCTATTCTTTGCTTTAACTATAGATGCAAGCATTAAACTATAAAGATGATTTTGTCATTAACTCTGAAGACTTTCTGGATTTTATTAACTTAGTTGAGAAATTCAGGGGAAAACTGAATTCCTCTTGGCAACATAAAATTCTTCCAGATTCCTGGGAAAATCTTAACAAGTCTTATTGTATGTATTGAATATCACTGCTAGCTCTGTTGGGCATTAGTAGGTCAACATAATATGATGTAATATAATATATTGTATACCTCATATGGATGTAAAGAAGTTTCCAAATCACTAAAAAAAATTTTTTAAACAAAAATTGGCAAGGAATAATAGGGAAAAATATGAATCATGACCATGTGTATGTGTGGCTTAAAATGGTCAAAAATTTGCTTCAACCAAAATTTTAGACTTGTTTCCTAATTATATGTAAGATACTGAAATTTCAGCAGCTATTAACAATGAATCAGCTTAGGGGTTGCCAAAATAAAACCAGGTCTCAATTCTTAAAGCATTAGCTGTGGACTGTGCTTAAATACAACTTTAGCTCCCGAGCATTACTATGATAGCTTGCCAGTAATTGAGAAAATAAATTACAAGTTTCTAAACATCTGAAAAAATTTTTGCCAACAACAAATCATATACTTGTTCAGTATTTGTATTTTTGTGAAACAGTGAAATTTTACTTTCTCAGAGCCTGAACTTTTGTCTGTTGAAAGAGGCTTGCTTGGGAGAAGGCAAGTCGTTTAAGAACACTTTTTGGTGCCTTGTGGCCAAGAGGCCTTTGAGAGAGTCCTGAGATTTTTCCACCTGGATACTACATACAGCCATGGATACTACATACAGCCATGGATACTACATACAGCCATGAAGATCACCTCTTCAAGTTCCCGTTTTTATATCCTCTCCATACCTGAAGTAATGCTAAATATTTTGGGTATAGAGGTTTGGCTGATTCAGTAAAAAAAAAGTTCACAGAAAAAGGAGAATTTTAGGGCTTCCCTGGTGGCGCAGTGGTTGAGAGTCCGCCTGCCCATGCAGGGGACACGGGTTCGTGCCCCGGTCCCGGAGGATCCCACACGCCGCGGAGCGGCTAGGCCCGTGAGCCATGGCCGCTGAGCCTGAGCGTCCGGAGCCTGTGCTCCGCAACGGGAGAGGCCACAATGGTGAGAGGCCCGCGTACCGCAAAAAAAGAGAAGAATTTTAGAATCTAGAGACTCTACAGCATACCTCCCCTCCTCATTTCCATCTCTGTGTGCAGATGCAACTTTAATGATCTTGTGCCACACCCCTGATGGATTCAAGAAGTTTAAAAGTCTTTTCTTGTTACAATTACCCAATGTGTTTACAGCTAATAAAAGAAAGTATGATTGTTTCACTGCAATTTTAAGTAGGCAAGAAAGAATCTGCTTATTTTAAAAAGTTATTTTAGTTCCTCCTCCATGTTTGAAACAGATGAGAACATTGGAAAGAAATATTGTCTAAGCTTTGAAAGGAGCGTTCCTTTATACTTTGTGAGCATAAAAGCTGAATGCCAAAATGCTTACCTCATGTGAACGAAGTAGGCCTATTTAAAGGGTGTTTTGAAAGATATGCTTAAGAGAAGTGCAATCTTTTCCATATTATTATGAACAGTAGTAATTTAAAGGATCTAGGCATTAAATTTGTTCTCTAAGCAGAAACGACATATTTAGGAGCTAAGTTCACTGGTTTTCAGAAAAGACCTGAAAATTTTGATGAGATGGAAGGTTGTTTAATAAAATTGTATGACATACACTCTTCAAACTTTACACTGGCTCCCTTTTCTCAAGATGAATTATTTTTTAAAAATTTCTCTAAATTAACGTTATATGAAGTGTCCCAACAGATTAGTTTTAGCTCAAGGTTTTTTCTCATTAATAATGTGGATATCAGCCTTCTCGGCTTCCTTGAAGATATCACTAGTATACAGAATATTGACCATAGGCCAATATATGTTTGAAATTTGCTGAGGGTAGATTTTAAGTGTTTTCACCACACACACACACACACACACACACACACACACGCACACAAACATGTAACTATGTGGATGTATTAATTAATTTGATTGTGGTAATCATCTCACAATGTGTATAGATATCAACTCATCATGTTGTACACCTTAAATATATACAATTTCAGTTGTCATTTATACTTCAATAAAGCTGAGAAAAAAAAAGAAAAAGATATGACCAGTTTTTACTAATACTTCTTTTAGCTCTTTGTTTTTGGGTCAAGAATATCTTTCTATATTTAACGTAGGACCTGTTTTATAAAAATTAGCTGTTGGATACTGATGGCATATTAAAGAGAAATGAAGATAACAGTTAAAACTAGGGTCAAGCATGTTGTATTTTAAATATCTTCTCTTCCTATGTTCTTATTCTGTTTTAAAATTAACATAAAACATTTTCCCTTGTGTATTCATCCTCCTATATTTGTGTCTCATTGAAGGTACTATCACAACCTAGAGATATGGTATTTTACATTCGCTCTGCAAACTTTTAAACAAGTGAGCATAATATTGACATTAAAGTTGTAAACGAATTTTTTAGAAT
Organism: Mesoplodon densirostris; assembly: GCF_025265405.1. Lineage (NCBI taxonomy): Eukaryota > Metazoa > Chordata > Mammalia > Artiodactyla > Ziphiidae > Mesoplodon > Mesoplodon densirostris. The sequence continues at coordinate 47,469,349 of NC_082668.1, forward strand.
TGGGGTTAAACTCAATGTTACATAAATGAAAATTATTTAGCCTTTTGTTTCCAAATTTTATTAGAAGCCATGTGTGTTATGTTTTTTAAAACATAGAGGTCTCAGTATAAAGGTTGAGTTATTTTGGTGTACTTCTCTTTTTTTTAAAGGTGATGTTGTTCTAAATAAAAGAAGAAAGGTGGAATGCTTGAAAAGTAAGAATTAATGCACTTTTGTTTATTGCCGTAACTTATCTCACATTCATTTGAAAGAAATCTGGCTCTCCTGAAAAGTCAGTTCCTGTAGAAACTTGTAGCTGAAAGTCAGACTTTTCTCTGCAGTTCTGCCTCAGTCACCCTTGTTGAAAGAATGGAGAATTCTATGTAGTTGCCTCTAACTTTGTGTTTTGTGCATGACAAAATATGGTTGACAATATGTTCTCTCAGAAGCTAAACTTATTACACAGATGTCTCACGGTCCTCAGTTTTAGGACCATAGCCTAGTTATATATGAAAAAATCATGGCAGAGTCGAGGAAAAACACGTTTTGTTTTCAAGAGGAATAAAATGCTCTAGTTAGCCACTTGCAGCATTTAGAAATAAAATAGAAAAGGGAATTCAGAAACAGTAGTCATCTCATATTATTCCCTTCTTTTCTTAGATATCTAAATTCAAAGAAGCTTTGATGAAAAAGATAAGATACATACTTTGGTAAATATGTTAAAGAAAAGGTAAATAATCTCATTTTTACTGCTGGACAAGTAATAGATTTCCCAATTATTTCCTTTATTGTTATTGCTTAAACTAAGTCTCCCTGTTCCAATGTGTAATTAATTTTAACCCCCCCTCTCACGTCACTTAGTGTTTCTGTTCCTTAGTACAAAGAACCATCCTGAAATAAATTTCTCTGTGGTCACTCAAACAATGCATTAGACTAAATCATCATCTAAGTTATAAAACAAAATGCAGCTAGTGTATGACATAATCCGCTCTTTGACTCTTTTATTTTCTAGCTCTCTGTTTTGGAACTTTAGAGAAAAATAAAACCAAGTAACATAATTTAATATTTTCAGATGTTCTTAAAAGCTTTCCTTTTTGTTGTTTTGGTTTCCATTCTTCAAATGTTAATTTATGCTGATTTGATAGAATTTTACTGTAGTGACTAAAAAATAATGCAACTTATGTTTGTCTTAATTACATTTTTGGAGTAAAAATAATATGTCTTAAAGCATCCAATCAAATTGTTAATTTAGCTTGAGTGATAAGTTTAATTTTTTTCTCTTCTCTTCTTATTGAATCCCCTTCAGAGAGAAGGTTTTCTTTAACCTGAAAATCTAAAAATAACAGATGTGATATGCAAATTATCATAACATTATTTTCCTGTTACTGTCGAAAGTTGAATATTTTATAAGCGTGAGCAAAAGGAGTTCATATAGCTTCCAACTGAAATATGTTTGGCTTTTAAATGATACTTATGTTTGAAGAACATACATTTTTAATAAATATGTTTTGGCTGCTTATTATTAATCAGAGTATGTTAAAGTATGTTAGATGAATTAACAAAAAGGACTGAAGGAAATATCTGTAGACCTAAGTAGATAGATAATTTCAATTTTAAAATGTTTTGCATGGACAAGGTAGATTCTTCTTATTCTTGTCCCCTACAAAAAAAAAAAAAACCCAAACCAAGAAATTTTATGAATCATCATTTCTAGATGTTTCCTTGTTTTATTCTTTAGAGTTAATGATTTTTATGTCTCCAATTAGAAATTTCCTTTAAGGTGGTTAATATTTTGCCCTGTGAAAAATAAAAATATTAGAGAATTAGAATTAGAAGTATCATATACCTAACAATCAGCAATTACATTATAATATAATCTGATTAGTGATCAATTATAAGAATACTGAGGAAAATATATTCTACTTGTATAATTACAGTTGGCAAACATCTTTAAATTTTATGTTTGATAACCAAAATATTATTCTTACCTTCCTTATCACTAAATCATTAAGTATTTTAATTTCTTCCTTACAGTAATTTTATTTTCCAGTGTTAGTAAAACTAATACTAGGCAGAGTTTGTATCTGTATCTCTTATGCTGCAGGCCCTGTTCTGCAACATGCTTCATATATCTATTTTACTTAAGCTTCCCACAGGCCCTGTGAGGTGGGTGTTGTCATAATCCTCATTTTACAGGTGGGAAATCTGAGATACAGAGACATGAAGTGATTTTCCCAAGGTTTTATATGGTAAGAGGTAAAGCTAATATTTGACCCTAGGAAAGCTGTCTCTAAATTCCATACTCTTAACTACTACACTCTATTCCCTTTCTGCAGTTTCAAGGGCAGGGTAGGATTAAAGAAGTTAACTTCAAAGCTCTGTCCCATTATGGTTTCTAAATCCTGCAAGCTTAAAATCAGAATCTAAAAAGACGGGTTTATTTTTTGTTTTTTGTTTTTTTTTTAAGGAATAACATTTTTCTGCAGAATATCTTTTCAATCTGGCCTCAAAACGAGAAGATAATATCTGGAGTTGAATTCTGTTGTTTATTTTCTCCTGACCTTACGAAAAAGAGTTTAATCTCCAAGACCACCCTAATGACATCCAGACCACCAACAGGATTAACTGGGACTGGGAACTCAGCATACATTTTACTAGATACAGAGAAGCAGGATCCTATCAGCAGCAACAATAAACAGATAAGGCTTATGTATCCAGTGCAAAAAAAACATATTTAGGATGTCTAAGATTGATTTTCAGAAAATATAGTTACTAAATGAGTCATATTAATGAACTTCTAACTTCATTAAAAGCTTCCCTTCTGAATCTGGACATTTATGAACATACCAGGCAGCTCCAGAGTGTTTCTCTGATTTTAATTAACTTGAGAAACACAGTCACTGTTTGCTATCCTCCACACCAAATACTATAGAAAACAAAGTTTTGGAAAAATAAATGCCAATTTACTGAAGCAGTAATTTCTTAATGTGACTTTTCAAAGCAAATTTAATTTTTAATAGGTTCTGAATCCTTTATGTTCAATGTTTACATCTTTGGGGCACTTTAATTTTTGCCCTCTTCTTTGAACTTTTCATTTTGTTCACTAAGATTACATTTTAAACGGCAGTTCTTGACCTCAGTCATGGAAAATACAAGGGTTTTATTAGTTAATCTGAAAGGAATCCGTTTCTGCTGTGTTTTCATTAGGCACAGACAGAAATTCTAGTGTTTAATATAACTCCCCAAACTGCAGTTAACAAATGATTTGTGTAAGAATTGCTATCTTATTTTTTCCGTTGTCATCTTGACGTGAAACAGGCCAAGTTTCCCTTTTGAAAACTCTAGATTTTTTTTACATCATATCACCCCTCTCTTTTCTTTTCTATTTTATTTTTTTCTTTTGAATGTAGAAAACAACAGCACTACACTTTTTTCCAGGAAAAACTGTTTTACGAGAAACAGCCCACTGAGACGGTTCCAGAAAGTTATTGTAGACCTGGAAACTTTACAAATGTTCTTCATGTCCAACAAAGGCAATAACATCTTTCATCTTTAAAATGTTAACTCTTAAGCAATCCACTTTAATCACTTCAAGGTGGTGAGATCATCTGATGTTACAAAATGAAAGAACTGAGCTACATAATCTTTGGAACTCTGCACCAGTCATCCACAAAGGAAACCATGGTGTTTCAGTAGATGGCACTCTTCTCCCTGAGTGACTACTCAAGTTCTAGCATGCAACTCTGTAGGTGTGGAACAGAGACTTTTGTGAGGGCTTTTAGTCTCAACTCTACTCCTAGAAAACTCGTAACAAACGGTTCTTGATTTTTTATAATGAGCCTGTAGATAAGACATCAACCCAAGAATCTGAATTAGTTACAAGCACATAACCACAGTCTTTCTTTTCCAGAATTGTTCCAGTGGCTTTGTTCTTTTCTCTTACAATACAGAGATGTTTAATTTCAGAATTTAATCAGAATATCTATTTACTTAGAGGCCTTTAGGTCATCTGATGTTGAATACTCTAGAGGTGGGGAGGAAATGCAAGGTATCATTAATGAAAAACACAAAATTTTGTACCAATACTTTATTTTCTTGGAATTTATGTTTTTACAGAGCTGAAGATAATTTCTGTTTAAATTTTAGATGAGCCTCCTATTTAAAAAGTAGATTTAGCAATTCAAAGTGTGCTTGATCAGTTACAAATCCCCTCTTAAAGCATAATGGAAATTAGTGTAAAAGAAAATTGACTCTCATAACCTGTGATAAGGAACTGATTTCTCTGAGTCCATTTACAGTGGACTTTAATTCTAAAACAATTAAATGCCCACAGTTCATTATCACAGTGTAATTAGCCGAGTAACTAAATATAAGCTCAAACATTAGAACACTTTTAATTAAAATAAAGTTTATCTCTTTGCCCTAATGAAGCAATATTACTTAGTAATAACTTTTTATCCTTTTATCTATTTAATAAGCAGTAACTAAAATATGTCAAATAGTCCTAAACTCACAAACTTGACAAATATTCACAAAAATAGTTATATATTATATGTGGAATAGTTATATATGGAATTTTCAAAATGGCCATAACATTCAAGCCCATTTCCTAAAAGTCTTTGAATCTTGCTACCATGTGTTTGTGTTTGAGTATATGTGTTTGACAATATTTTATCAGTAATATACCCTTTTTATTAGGAAAGTAGTATTTAATATTTAAAATTCACACATATTATATTTTAAAATCTCATTATAAAGTACGGAATCCAGCTCTGTAACATTTATGTTGGCATTGGTTATGCAAATGGTAACTGTCTGTCAGCCACTAGGTGGCAAGTCTTTGTGCTTAAAATCTGGCATGTTTATAAACTACAGGAAATATAAAATAGAACATGTTTCTCCATTGGTAGAAGAAAATACATGAATTAGATAGAACTTTCACAGATTTGTAAAAAGACCAAAATTCTTTGTGAGGACATGTTTTATGCTCTAGAATATTTGTGTGAGTAGACTAGAAGTTAGTGCTTATTGGAGCTGTTCCGTTTCTGGGATTCTCAGGGCATTTATAAGAAACCCATATCCCAGAACTATATATGACTATTCTCAATGTGTTGTATATTCAACCACCTCCTATAACCTCTCCAAAACTAATCTACCAGCAATTTTTGGTCTTGTTTTATAAAACCTCCAGGGAACATAAGATGTTACTATCTCAAAAAAAACTTAAACATCTTTTTTCATGAGAAACAAAAGCAGTAAACTGAACAAAATCCTTTATAACTTCTTTTGAGCATAAAAGCATACAAATGGATCAGCAAAATTTCATAGTTTTTTATTATATTCTGCAGCTAAAGGGAAAAGGGAAAATAAAAAGAACTTATGTGATATAAAGATCCTGTAGGTATCAAACACTTTTTTCCCCTCTGAAGTGGGATTGAGAAGAAAAATAGCCATAATGATTATAAAAGATTGTAACCACCAGGCAACCACAAATATTTTGTCACTCTTTTGAACTAAACATTAAAGGTTTGTAGTCTTTCCAATAAATGAGAACTTTGTGATTTTTTCCCCAGAAATTAGCAGAATTTAAGGATTTTTAAAAAGGTAAAAGTCTTGATTGAGGTGGAGGTATGGTAGAAGTCATTTGGTATTTTAGCCAAGGAAGGACTAGGGGTTGTGGCATCTTCTGGGAGAATAGAATGGGGAGGAGAAAAGGAGAGGAACAGAGGAAAGAGGATTGAGAATTCAAGGGAAGGAAAGGGGGAGGAGACAAGAGGAGGGAAGAAAGAAAAGAGATGGAGCCACACAGAGGGCACTAGGGGATGAGGGGGGGGTGATAGAGGGAGGGGGGAAGGAGGAGGAGAGATGAGGAGAGATGGTCTTGCCTAGGAAGGGGGTGGGTTGACTAGTGAAGGAATGACAAGGGGGAAGAGGTCTAAAGGAGTCAAAAGGGGTGGAGAGATAAGAAGGTGGAGAAAGGAAGGGAGGAGAGGAAAAAGGAGGAGAGGAAATGAAGGGAACAAGGAACATGGGTGTTTCTTTCTGTTTGTGGCCATGGGCTGAATATAACTGAAGAAAGATCATTGGGTGTTTCCTCCCTACTTACATATACAACCTATAGGACATTAAAGATATTTGACATTAAAAATGAAAAACTGTTTTCAGACACCATGTTTGCAAAAACTATAGGTTTAAATGTAAACATTTTTTAAATTATGTGCACATAGAAATGAATGTGTAATGATTTCTTCTAGTATATTCAAATTTAGCATTTAAAGATCTTATTTCTATGAAAGTTTTAATTCCAATATGTCTGGTATTTTAATGACTCTGAGAAACATATGAATTAAAAGAAATATTTTCACACAGTAAGATAATGAACCAAACATGGTTTTGAGGAAATTAGAACATGAGAACCATCATTTGCACTTATTAGAAAATAGAACAAATCAACTTTTTGAAGTCAAAGAGTACTAATATCTTTACCTTGTTTGCAGAAAAGTCAAACATTCCTGTTGAAAATATTTTCATAAATATTCTCTTTGTCAGTGTAAATGCAGTTAAAGTGTAGAACATGCAGAAAACACTAGGCCCTTAACAATAAATTATTAGAAGATAAGTATTAATCAACCATGTAAGTGCTTGAAACTGAATACAAACAGGAACAATGAAACCCTTTTACAGTTTGAACCCGTTTAAAGAACATTGCAGATATTACCTTGTTGCCATTTTACAAAAATATATTTCAATGGTTCTAATAATGTATAGTGTTTTCCTTTAGACTATCCTTAATGCATGCTATTTTTAAGATGCATTATCATACTGGGTAGACAATGCTTAATGCTCTATCTTTACAAAGAATCCAGCATACAAAGGAGAGCATAAAGGTATTACAAGAGACCAATAACTTCCAGACTGCTTAGGGAAGCATTCCACGATGTTAACAATCCAGGAGGGGAACTTTTTAAAGCCATTTTTAAAAGGTTCCAGTACCATTAACGTGAAAACAAGTTAGTACAAGAACATCTTTATCTTCAACAACCAGAGAACTTTTAAATACAAAACGGACAGTATTCTCTTTAAGCAAATGTAAAAAGCACCACCCTGGTCAGTTCTACATTTCACAGCTGGGAGCTGACAGGGGAAATTAGCTTTTAGGAGACTGGTTTCCCCTTTATACTGATTTGTAAAGAGAAGTAAAGGCAAAAAACCCATAAAGTTTCTTGAAATCGGTACCTACTCACCTTCCTGTTGTGCCAGAATAACAGTGGGATGAAGCAGAGCGAAAAGTAACCAGGTCCCCTTTTGCACAAAGCTCATCATGTCTAAATATCGGACATGAGACTCTTTGTGCAAAAAGGAGAAAAGCAAAGCAGCTCAGAGTAGCACCATCAGTTGTTCCCTGCCCTTCAGCACCGGGCCCGTCATAAAACTCAGCCACTGAGATTCCTGTGCTTTGGCCTTAAATAGGAAAAAGTTTGGCTTCTCTCGCTCTCCAGCCCCTTTCTGAAATATGAGAGCAGCACCCATCCCCTGAGCAGTAAAAGAAATGATTAATATGTCTTTTTCCCTTATGGAAGATACAACACACAACTTAGGAGAAATTGCACATCTGGAGCTTGTGTCTATCTGTGTATGTATAAGTTTGTTTCATATTTTAGTCATACGTGTCTTTGCACAACTTAGGAATATATATCCAAAAGTTCTGCCTTGAGTTTTAATAAAAGACTTAGATGTGGTTATTTTTTTATTTCCCCTTATTAACAACTGCATCATTTTGAGAAATTTCTTGATGCCCTTTTCTTGGGCATGACTAATTTGCCAACCCGATCTTCCTAGAAGACTTTTATATTGGGATTTTGCCAGAATCCACCCTAAGTCAATTTAAATAGGGAACTGTAAAAGATTAACTGGAAGAAAAGCCTCTGTTTGTCCCTTTCATTCATCCACCCACTCTGGGTCCTCCTGGAAATTCAGTTTCAGGCAAATGTCAAAAGATTAAGTATCTAAGATATGTTTGAATGGCACCTTAAAAGTTAGATACTAATCTATAGCTGTTTCTATTTTTCACAAATTTCTTTAGCCAGCCAAAGAGTAATTCCTTGTGAGGGTGCAAATTTTATACTGCTTGTAAAAGCTGAAACGGATTTTTCTAGAGAAACATTTACCCTTCATGTCTTGACTTTGTAAGAAACAGAAAGAGAAAGAGCTTATCACATGAAATATCAAAAGAGTACCAAAAGTTCTCATTTTATCTAGATTGGTATAAATATTAGTATAAATATTTCTCAATTTAGACTTTTGTATGTATAATTTCCAGGCCACCTTAACATAGCTTTTCAATGTATTTCTGGATATGGGGAGTAATTTCTGGGTCATATTTTAAAGAGGGGCAAATACTATTTATAGGTCTTTGATAAATCTTTGCAAGAAAAATGTGCTTGTCCACAGTACCAAGTTATTTCTATTAATCAAGATATTTCTTTATACCCTAATCATCAGTCCATAGTTCCTTCATTCATCTCTCTATTCTACATGAGCTATTCAATTCTAATCAAGGTCACCTGCATTTATTTTATTTTTTCCATGTCAACTTAGCCATGCCCATCTCCACGCATGTATGCGCATGTAAAATTCTCCCCATCTCACACCAATTCATGGAAGTCACTTCTCTAATACCCATTCAAGACTTTCCTCCGTTAAAACTGTTTTCATCTTCTTCTTTCTCTTTCTCCCAATTCATGTTACACAATTTTTTACTCAATTTACATGTTATTTGTATAATTGTAGTTATACATCTATTCTATAAGAGAGGACAGTTGTACACTTGCCTCCCTACAGGCCCAGTTACTAAAAGCACAAAGACGTCCAAATGTAGATGACATCATCTGGTGACAGGAAAAGAAAACTAGTTGGACCAACCTCTTGTACATCTTCTGATTTTAGACCAGAGATACACTACTTGAGGGAAAAAAAGTAACAGTTGAACAATCATGAAAATAAGCTTTGCTATTGGATCATAGTGGAGATGTTGGGGGAAAAGACTGTTATATACATTTTTCTGTCTTTCAATCATCTTCACTTTATATTAAAAAAAAAAACCCTTGTGTTCAAACCAATTCAGAAACATGATTCATTTTTCTCCTGGTGTCTCTGACACTTGCATAAAAAAATTTATATATCTGTATTCATTATCTTATGTACATGATCAATAAAAGTTGAAATTTATTAAATTTATTCATTAGAATTGTTTTCCAATGTGGAAAATTAGATACATTATTTTGTAAATAATGCTTTTTATGCTTTATTTCAGGCATTACATATACAATTTCTATTGTATTTTTGGTTTGTCCTAAAATTCTTAATTTGGTTATCTATTCAAATAAAAGTTTTATACCCATGAGAAAAACTCATGATTGATGTACTCATTTTTAAAAAGTTAGCTGATATTTTGCACAAAAAATAATTGTTGTGTTTTAAGGTATCCATGAGAGATCCAGAGATAAATCTCATACTACAGATTTTCTGATTTGGCATTCTTCACTACCTCAAGCATATCTGGAGGTCCTGCACCAGGATCCTTTGTATTCTATGTCTCAGATCTTATTTTCCTCTTCATGTCAAAATGTTTTCTAATAAGGTGTCTAGATGGATGTGGATCTCAGCTGGTGTCACGACTGGACAAAATACACACAGTGTTGAATTCTATTATGCAGTCCAAGGGCTGATGTCCTCATAGTAATCTAGACACACATTGATTTCTATACCTCCCTGACTTCCCTGATATTAACCAGTTCACACAGACATGTCATTTTGCTCTCTGGATCACATTTAGAGTTTTAACACAAATCTAAACACCTGCACCAACTAAAGCACTGATTAATCTGGTTCTCCTTTAACAAAGAGGGTGACTAAAAAGATGAGGAAAGCAAGGGTGTGGCAGATTATCAAACAAAAATTCAAATCTTTTCCAGTTCAGTGGAAAATGGAGCTTGGGAGAGATGCATAAGCACAGCTGTGATGAACTCAGTAAGCCAGTGAATGTCAGCAGTGCTCTCTACAATAGCGATAAGAAAATCAATTACCTCCATCATGAAAAACACATGGAAGAGAAGTCTCTCCCTCTCTTTCCCTCTCCCGCTCTCTCTCTCTCTCTCTCTCTCTCTCTCGTACTGCTTCATATATAACTTTCTTCTTTAAGCAAAGGAGGTGCATTTTTTAATGGACATTTTCTATATGCTTTCAAATCGCTGTAAAACCATTTAAAATGTATCTGTGGTAAGATTCACTTAAAAATATACTGAATCCACAGCAGAATTGCAGCCTAAAATAGGATAAGTTACAATTGTAAAATACAATGCAAAGTTTCTTTGCTATTCTTAGAGAGGTGGGTCAGTTCACTGACTTTATGTGGTGAAAACATGTTTGGAGAGATGTGTTCCCTTTAAAATAATGTAAACAAATACCAATATGTGTGTAGTAGAGCCAAAATGTGGTTGCAAATGTCATGTTGTATTGAATGACTGGGACACTTCTAACCACAGGTATATCTAAGATTGAGGCAGTGAGATTGGTAGTGGGACATGACAGGCAAATTTCTGAATGATTACTATGATCAGTTCTTCAAGACCCTGTAATTTCCTTTTATTCCCTAAAGTAGGGTTAATTGTCTCCTTATTTTTGTTCCTATAGAACTATATTGATAACCGCTTCTCTTTAACCTAGAAATTTTACTTTTGGACAGGACTCACGTTTCCTTGATGTTTAGTAAAATGAAGTGTGCTACACGTACTCATTTTGGAAACACTAAGTATCTCTATTCTTATCTATTTTTTATATCGTTTGTTGTTAAGCCTGAGGTTCTGCATTTCTCTCCTGGTATTTTTCAACTGAAAATTACCCCAAGATTGAACAGAAAGTTCAATGAGGTTACATGACCTCAAAATTACTCATTGGAATTGGAATTAAATAGCTTGCTTTCCAAAATTTTTTCACCATGTTTTCCACTTGGGTTAGTCACTGATGTGGTAACAATATTTTTATGCAATTTAGGAATTGGGTGAATACATTTTTTTTTTCTGATGAGGGATTGTAAAAAGATGGAGAAAGGATACAGTTGTAGAGTTAATGACCAATTTAAAAAGAAATATTCTGATTTCGGCTCATCATTAATCTTTAAAAAGAAATATTCTGATTTCAGCTCATCATTTAATTTCCAGTGTTGCTGTAATTTAAGAAGTTTTGAGTAAATCCTCATTAGTTTATACTGAATGATGGAGTTCAATCTTAGGGCATGCAAGAGAATTCACATCTGTGTTTGTGTGTCTATATGTGTGTCTGTGTATATGCTTATATAAATATGCAAATATATTTTTAATATATTCACATATACTTTTAAAGCTTGACTAAAATTTGAGCAAGTAAAATTTCCTGGAAACTGCTTTTAAAAAAAATCAATTAATTTATTTATTTATTTTTGGCTGCGTTGGATCTTCGTTGCTGTGCGTGGGCTTTCTCTAGTTGCGGTGAACAGGGGCTCCTGGTTGCAGTGGCTTCTCTTGTTGTGGAGCACGGGCCCTAGGCATGCGGTCTTCAATAGTTGTGGCTCACGGTCTCTAGAGCGCGGGCTCAGTAGTGGTGGCGAACGGGCTTAGTTGCTCCATGGCATGTGGCACCAGGGACAGAACCAGGGACCGGACCAGGGATGGAACCCGTGTCCCCCTCACTGGCAGGTGGATTCTTAACCACTACGTCACCAGGAAAGTCCCCTGGAAACTGCTTTAATGTATGTGTTTGAATTGTGAAAGTTTATGAAGTATTATGATTATGTCCTCCTGGAATGAAGTCTTTATATACTTATGTTTCAATGATATTTATTTGCCATCATAATTATTGTAATTATATTTGAAAATTCACAGAAAATTGGAATCTATCTCATTACCTAACATACGGACTCATTCCAGAACAGTGTGATTACTTTATAAATTTTGTCACAAAGGTGACACAGAGTCCGGGAGTAACATCTTGTAAGAGTTCAGAAGTTCCCTGTTGGGTCTTCAGTTAACTTAATCATTCTCAGGATTGAAGCTCCACTCTGCAAATCCCACCAGACTCTCTATCAAATATAATTTGTCATCTGAGTCATACTTAGGAATTTTCAGCAGTATCCAACACAGCTGCAATAGCTTTTCAAATGAAGCCAATTCTGTCTGAAGATAAAAAGAAAGCCCAAATTACGATCTTCTGATAGAAGCATGAGATAGGCCAAAGCCAAATTTATTGGATTTACATGCTTCAAATGGAGAGTGATTTTAATTCCTCTCAATATTTTTATATTCAGATATTCCATGGGGGCCATATTTAGGGTCTCTTAATCCAAATAATTCTTTAGGACAAAGAAATTTAGAGCCACCTGCTTCTCTCTCACCAAATAAATGGAGGGAAACATGGCCTTTCCAGGTATAACTTATTATGACTGTTACACTGTACAACTAACCCCTCTTCAGATCAGCATTACTGCTCATGTAACAAATATTCTGCTTGATTGTCTGAAGCCTGCATTTTTGTCTATACATTAAATCATGTTTAAAGAAGCTTTATATTTAGGCATGTTATTGGTATATGGAATAATTCCAATATTAGATTCTTGGTGGAATGAAGCTATGGTAAATAGGCTCCTTTTGTTCCAAAGGATGTGAGTGTTGTCCTCGGGAGTCTTAGCTTTCATGTGACAATGTCCATTTTTGTAATTTTGCTTTATATTTATGTTTATTTATATATTTATTTTATTCCTGCCTATAGGTTATTCTTATTTTTTATTCCCATCTCCTTTTAAAAATCATGCACAGCAGCAAACACAGTCCTGTGTAGATCGTAGGTAATAGGTCATAAATGTAAAAAAAGAATGACTGGATTGGAATGAAGTAGTTGAAATATTAGGCATTCTCTTTCTGCCATCTTGGTACGTACGGATGCCTGCTGGGAATAGAATTTCTAAAATGCAGATATGTCTGGAAGGTTGTGGTCCAAGGCCATTTTTGCTGGCTTAAGTGGGATCTCCAGAACAAGAGGGACTACCACCCAGCTTTTCTTAAAACTGAAGATGCTAATGCCTGAAATAAAATTGAATTCTATTTTAGCAAGAAATGTTCTTTTGTATACAAAGCAAAGAACACAGTGACTCCTGGTGGCAAACCAGACAAAACCAAAAAAATGTGGGGAAAAGTCAGTCCACTTGTGCTCATGGAAACAGTGGCATGGTTTGTGCCAAATTCTGAAGCAATCTTCCTGCGAAGGCCACTGGACACAGAATCCACATGATGCTGTGCCCCTTGAGATTTTAGACTTATTGAAAAGTAAATAAATAAAAGTGTGGGGGAAAAGTTAAGTGTTTAATAATATAAGAATTTCTTAAAATTTACAGGACCCATACCAAGAATCTGCCTCTACCTTTCATCATTTCACAGATCTTAGATACATTTCATGTAGTGATTAGGTCAAAACATCTGACTAATGAGAATCAAATGGCTCTCTTTCTCCAATACCTAACATATTTATTTGTATCCATGCCTTTCCTTATGCTGCCTTCCTGTCTGAAACGAGCCTTCCTCTACTCCATATGGTCGAGTCCTACTCAATTTTTAACACCCAACCCAAACATCACCTAATTTAGGAAATCTCTCTGATTCTCCCTGTTGAGATAATTCTCCTCCTCCTCTAATCTTCCTTAGCTTTCCCATGGCTCTTAGTTTCTTTTAATTTATAGTATTTTATCTTTCTTGCTAGACTGAAAGCTACTGAAAGCAAGATTCAGGTTTAATCACTATTTTATACCTAACAGTAACTACTACAGTGCCTTACATAGAGTATGCAATTAATAAATGTCAAGTGTCATGATTTACAATATAAAACACTTAATCCAACAGAATGCATGTGAAGTAATCTATTTCCTTTGTATCCTTTAGAACTCATATAATTTTTAATAAATGAATTATTCCCAGTATTTCCAACACTCTGAAAAAAGGAAGGTCATTCTTTCCAGTGTAGGAAGTCTTTGGATTTATAATTGGTTTTTAAGACTTCCAGATGATATGAATTTATTTCTAAAATAGAAAAAAAAGTAAACAATAGAACTAGTTAGCAAACAAATTGAAAACAGTCAAACTCTGTGTTTACCACAAGTATCACAAGTAAGAGACCACTAAAAAAAACAAACAATTTTTTTTAAATGGAAAGAAACACAGGTAATTTGCCAAGGATGATAAGAAAGAATGACAAGAAAGTCAAAAGTTAATTTCAAAAACAATTTAAATAATTGAGCTAGAAATGTATCACGATTTTCATCTGTTTTATTTTGGAGATAAAAATTTTTAAATGACATATAAATGAGTATCATAAGAAGAAAATACTTCAATGAGAAGTTCTCACACTTTTGAACTGTTTCACTTCCCTTGATTCAGTTTTCTTGCAGTAAAAATTCTAAAAAGGAAAAAAAATAATGTAAAATAATCAAATCATCAAAATACTGACATTTTCCTTCTCTTCCACAATACAGGCACCCCACACATAATGTAAGACAAATGTTGAATGCCTTTTTTCATATTGCTTGCTTTATTGGTTTAAATTCCCTGGAGAAGTATGGAAATGCCAGTTGGGTTAGTTGAGTATGCCAAAGAATATATCGAAGCAGGTAATAGTATTCTTGACAGGACCCCTGTGTGTAGGAGTTGGAATCCAGTTTTTGGTTGTTTGGGTCAAGGTCAGCTCCAAAGTGAGCAGCCTCATTGACCTAGATTCAGCATCAGGGTTGTATCACTCTTGATTGCTGCTTGGTGTGAGCTGAAATGGTCACTCCTAAAATATCAGTTAGGGTATGACAGGCAGTGAGAGGCCAATAGCTAAAGGTTATAGTTGGAGGCATTATGTGATCAAACTGCATAGGATTGTATGAAAATTCCTTGGCACTCTCCATCTCCCAGTTTGAAGTGGTGTACTTCAAATAAAAGTGCGTTTCAAAAAAACATACTTTTATGGTGGGGAAGGGAAGAAATAAGAAAGAAATATGTTTGCTAGTTATTAATTGTGATGAATAACTAATTAAGAAGAAATCCCAAAGTAAAATGTCTCTTGAAATATTTTAAAATATCAGAGAGTTACTCTTTCCTATTCAAAATATAATCAAGAACTGATGGACTCTTTGAAATCATATAGATTTAGCAGAGGAAAAGGGGAGAGGATGCATCTTGAGAGATTTCACTGAAATTAACATCAAGTTGAAGAAGGTAACTTTATATCTGCACTTTTTGCTATAGCAGACACCAGAGCAAAAAATGGCCAGACAGTCAATTGGGACAGCATGACACACCACTGGAAAAAATGATGTCAAGTGCAAAATTACAAGAAAAGTAAAATCATTGTTGAAGCTACGTTAGCATACCCTGCTCAAAATTATATCTGATTCTCTAGACACTTCATTTGGAAGATTCCCCAAAACAAGAGCAGAGAAATTACATAAATGGTTTTCCAGGCCAACCTTTCTGATTTAGTGTGCTGTAAGTTGCTTGTAGTGTTTCTCCAAGTAGGGAATCCAGGAAAATTTCTAGGGGTTGTGGATTTTGGAATCTCACCAAATTGTTAATGATTGCAGCCATACTAGTTAGCAAAAAGAGCTAACCATGGTGTGAGCTCTCTTCCTAGTTGTTATTTCCCAGCACTACATTGGTGTAATTAAATTTTGTTCTCTTTGGCTAAAAAAGGTGAAGAGAACACTTCTCATATCCTCTTCTCAACAGCTTAGAACTTAGGGGAAGTGGGCATCAAGAGTTTGGGATAAAGAAATCTTAAGACACAGAATTTTAAAATATTGAAAAAGAAGGCCAAAATATGGGCCATATTGAATGGGCACACTCCTGAAGTGGCCATTAGTTCAGTTATATTCTCTCATTATTTTCTGGTAGTTATTTACTTATTATGATAATTTACTTGATTACTCATAATTATTATTTTATATTTTCTGCAAGAATGAAAGCTCCATGGGGAAAAGGCTGTGTCTGTTCTGGTGGTCAGTGTTTCTCTGGTACCTTGCGTGTAGTCTCAAAGAGAAGGTACTCACTCAGTAAGTAAGTGCTCAGGAAATGCTGACCGATTCTAAGCTTTCTGGTGATTTCATTATTTTTCTAGTCTAATTTATATAATCTAAATTTAAATTAAAGGCTTCTTAATTCTCAACCTGGAATAGTGGTTTTATAAGAAAATCATCACTTTAGAATAAAAATATCCATCTGTAAAGTTTTATGATATTTTTCTTCATTTCTTTTTTTTTTTTTAAATCCCCAAATAAAATCCCTGCCAAATGAAAGGAATACAAGGAAACTCAAATAATTTGCCAGGGCAAGTTTATTAACATTTTCCCAAAGCATATCTTATTTTAACTGTTTATTTTGGATCACCATCCAAAAGATAATTTTTTTAAACCTTATAAGAAAATGCTTGGCTTATAAATGTTAGTTTGCATAGATAAAGGCAAGGAATGGGGTTGAGTGAGGAAGAGGAATAGTGTCTCCCACAATTAAAATATTCTCAGAAATTGTTTTTGACTGTGTCATTTAAGCACTTAGCCCTAAAGAGTGTTAATGCAGAGAGATTCAATCATCTCAAAATAAAATATGAAAAATATTAAATATCTAATGCCTGATGCAGTTCCTGGCACATAAGGTGCTCAATTATGAATTGGGTTTTCATGTTTTGATTTTATTAGTAGGAAGAAGGTTATTTTCATGAAAAAATAATTGTGGATGATTGTCCATAATTAAAACAATAAAGAAAGCCCTTAATAATAATAAGAAGAAGAATAGCAGTTTTTATTTAATATTTACTATGTGCCAGCCTTATTCTAAGTTTTATTGGTATGCATTTATTTTTATATGTATTTAATATAGTATATAAAAATAGAATATATAAGTAGAATATATAACATGTACATATAATTTATTTAATCTTCACTACAACCCTGTGAGCATGACTAATGCTATACCTGTTTTGCAAATGAGTAAAACGACTTCCCAAAGACCACATGCTTAGTGATCACAGAGCCAAGATTCAAACCCAGGAAATCTGATTCCAGGATCCATTCTTTCAATCCCCACGTATTAAGTTGAATTTAGTAGCCCTAAATGCTTTCAAACAGATCAGAAACTTTATATCTAAATGAGTGTTTTCCTCATCAATGAAAACATCGGAGTAGCTAGGTTTAGTTCATTTTTTTCCCTCTCAATTATATATTTGTTTGAAACATTATTTTCACTTTTTCCACTGGTGAACCTATTGAGAGTAGGTTTAATTTTTTTAACTACTAAAAATGATTTGTTGCAATTTCTGGTGAATAAGTAGGATTAAACAAGTAATATTGTGTGACATTGCATCAAAAAACAAAATGTGAATACAAAGTAATGATTTCAATTTTCCTTCATGTCTCATAAAATGATTGTAAAGACAATCCCACAGATTAGATCCAAAAGTGTTTTTGAAGAAATATATAATGTGAAGATGTAGTCAAAGGTGTATTCTTTCTATTATATTAGTAAAAAGAGAAGAATAGAAAAGAAAAATCTCAGTGCTTCATGTAATTTAAAAGTCAATGGAAGAGTCCTTGAAGTCTATTGTCTTGAATTGGGGTCGTGAATGTACATTGGAATACAGAGGTCTTTGTGTAGAATCTCATTCTTCTACTAAATTATATTTTTGAATCTGATTTTTGTTTTTCTCAGAATCTGTTAGGACAACCCAAGTTTTATTGTAGGCAGTATTAATCTAGGATTAGCCAAGAAAAACCAGAAAGTGAAAAATTAGGCTTTCCCTCCCCTGAGGGCCTGTCCATGTTGTAGACTGTACAAAATGATCCCATCCTGACAGTGCAGAAATGAACACAGTTTCCAACAAAACTTACATATGTGGCAGGGAGCTGTCCCGAAATGACATACTTAGACAAATATTTCCAAAAGGATCATAGGTTTTCCTTTACAACAGTATTTCATAGGCTTTACAACATTTCTCAGCTTGGCCTTCTCTTTATCACTTTCTCTCTTTATCATTTTTTTTAAAAGCTTTATTAATTTTCAGTTTCTTCAAAGAAAATTTTTTATTCAAACAACAATTTTATTTTGATGTACATGTTGTTTCAGTGCTAAGAAGCAATTGAAGAACATGAAAAACAGTTAAGCTGGGGGACATTGTGGATTATTAACAGTTAAATTAAAGCAGATAACTAAATTCCAATTTTTATTTTATTTTATTTTCACTTTAATCATTTGATAGATGTGCTGTTTTCCCTCACTTTATAGATTTGGATTTTCAGGGACATTGTCCGTTTTCTACATTTTTGTCTCCAAATTACTTTCCAACAATTCAGGTAAGTGCCTCTAGGTGTAGAGTATATCTCCTTGAAGATTCTAACAGTTTCTGATCAATTAATTAATTATACTATTCAAATACCTATTGTGTGCAAAGCACTGCACTCAGTTTATTAGGGTATAAACAGAAAAGTAATATGATTCTTAGCCTTAAAGAGATTACATAATTTACTTAAAATTGAACAAATCCATTGGGCACTCTTATAATAAATTCATCTATGAAGTGATAAGTTTAAACATAATTTGACTGAGATTTATTCTAGTTTAAGAATTCGACAATTTTCTAAAAAAATCATAGAGTGCTTATTTTTTCCCCAATTAAAAATATTTCAAATATTTACTCATACTTGTTTCTCCCTCTTGTAATATGTTTTTTATTTCTACAGTAGTTTCTGTTTTCCAAATAGCTCCCACAGAAATAGATGCATCTGTTCTCTGGACTTAACAGTATATCATTCTTTTTCTTAAAACACATTATTGTAAAACACAGGTAAACAGAACCAAACATAAGTTTAAAAAAAATTGCACATGAAGTGTTTTCTGAGCTGTGAGCTACTTAAGCTCTCTCTGGGGCTGTTATATGGATGCTTTTCACTTGAAGTTCATGCTAGAATTTTTTGTACTTTAAAATAAGAGACTATACCTATTCTAGATTAATTCTTTTTTGTTATTTATTTTATTACACTTGAGTTCATTTTGTTTTTAGTTGGAGTAGCCTGATTAATTGATGTATTAATTTTGAATGGGATGCTTCAGAATAAGGCAATAAGCTTACAAACTCTAACTATTAGTAGGTAGCATCTATTTTTTTTCTATTGTATACACTTTAGTGAAATAAGCCTAGAAAAAAGAAAAAAGAAACTTACTTTATCAATCCAACCAAAATGTTTCTTATACCAAGAGATCAAAGAAATTCATATCAAAATATGTAGCATTTTAAAAAAGCATATTAACTGTTTAATAAACATAGGGACTGTTAATATCCACGATCCAGAGATGGGGTGGTTAGCCTTTTTGTGACTGCTTTGTTGAGTCATGGTAAGCATATTCTTCATCTGGCTGTCACGTTGTTTTATTTGTTAGTCATAACAATTGAGTCTGATTCATACTGTCCTGTAGAAAGCTCAAGGCCTTATAAGCATGCATTCTTCTAACATTTCTAATCAAATGTTTCACTCTGACAATAATGTAAGCTGTTTAGTGTAGAGAACAGTGAACATACTTAAAAATAATATGACAAAAATCTCAATATTACTATCTTCCAATTGGACAATTTTACATGATTGGGGCTAATTAGAGCTTTCTTCCTGATTCTGCATAGTTCATGGTAGTGAATTTTGGCAATGTCTCTCATATTATCCTTTGCCAGATAAGTGAAGACATCTTGGTGGGCTGATATTGAAATAAAAGGTGTGAAATCAGTTTAACCAATGGTCCTATGATTAATGGACATAGCAGAAATTTTAATCAAATTTGTAGGTGATAAAAACCACATGTTGCATGGCAATATTAGTATTAAAATTAAAATCTCAGAATTTAGTGATGGTGGGCTGATATCAACATCATAAAATTGTGTAAGAGATAAATGTAAAAGCATCTATTAAAAACTGATTACAGAAGAATATGGTGAAGAGACATGGCTGCATAATAGTAGCTGATGTGACAAAAACCTACCAAAAAAAGTTGGTAGGTTTTAGTCAATCTTAGCAGGGAAATATGGCTGTTAAATTGGTCTATGCCCTTGTTTATGAATTAAATGTATACTTATTTAGTACCTATGGTATGCTAAGCATTATGCCTGGCATGGGGCTAGTGATGAAATAGACCTGATCCACATCTTTAATAAATCTATAAACAGTCTTGTCTGAAAGGTTGACAAGAAACAGTTTCAACTCAGAGTGAAAAATACTATGAAAAAGGTGGTAATGAAACTTGTGAAGGCCATATGATCCAGTTTATAGTAGTCAAGATGAGTTTTCCACAGCAAATGATTTCAAGAATGATATTGCTTCTGCTTCTATCTTCTACAAATCTTACACAAAGAGGCTCATCCAGTTACATCTAAATCCCAACCTTGGCCTGTTCTATAACGATCTTGCTACCCTTCTCCCTCCTCTACACTACCTGGGAAAGACTGAACATGGTACCATTTCTAACTTCCTCAACCATCCAGAAAATTCTTATAAATGTGAAATTGGGCAATGAAAGATTCTGACAACAAAAGGGCTTTCATAATACTTCTTCCCTCTCCTTGATAAGAAATAGAGTTGCATTCAGGTTGTGCATCCCAGTAGCTTTTTTAGGAAAGAAAGTAGGAAAGAGGATAGATAAAAGAAATCTAGGGACTTCCCTGGTGGCACAGTGGTTAAGAATCTGTCTGCCAATGCAGGTGACACAGGTTCAAGCCCTGGTCCGGGAAAATCCCACATGCTGCAGAGCAACTAAGCCCATGCACAACTACTGATGCCCATGCGCTTAGAGCTTGTGCTCAGAAACAACAGGAGCCACCATAATGAGAAGCCTGTGCACCACAAAGAAGAGTAGCCCCACCTCTCCACAACTAGAGAAAGCCACATGCAACAACGAAGACCCAATGCAGCCAAAAAATTAAAAATTAAACCTCAAAACATTCAGAGTTGGAGCAAACACATCTACAAAAGCCATTAGCCCCTGAACAAGCCCTATTCTGTAGTATTGTCAATAATGTTTACCAGTAAGAGAGAGATGTTATATTCTATATTCTATTAAAGGAGTTAGGTAATTTTGTAATGCATTTGAGAAAGAGATCTAAACATCTACTTTTAGAGTAATCTAGGTATTGTTTATCCTAAGATCTCTTTACTTTTTCTTCTTCTTCTTCTCCTTCCCCTCCTCATCCTGGATCATTCCTTCCCAACATCTGCATGGTTTGCTCCCTCATCTTTTGCAGATCTTTGCTCAAATATCACCCAGTGAGTATTTCTTTGACGTCTCATTTAAAATCTCACATCCTTACCATCCCTCTACCTTCTCTTTCCTGCTCTATTTTTCTTCTCACCACTTATGATCCCCTGACATACTATATATTTTACTTACTTTTCTGCTAGTGTCTTTCTAAATGGATTATCAATTCCATGAAGACAGGGCTTTTGTCTCTTCTATTCTTTCCTGCAACGCCAGCACTTAATACTCAAGTACCAAGTACTGGACATGGTAGACCTTCAATAAATATTTGTAAAATAAATGAGTGAATAAATAAACCCTAAACATTTACTTCACCTCTGACCTCTTTCCTGAGTGCCACACAGCCTTAGTCTAGAGATCAGCACTATAGTCCATCTCTTGCCTGGATTCGGGTAATACCCTTCTAGATTCTCATCTTGCTTCCAGTCTTTCTTCTTTTTACATTTATTCTCTATACCATCTCTTGAGAAATTATTCTGAAGTCCAAATCTTATCCTGTCACTCACTAATTTATAATTTCCAATGGATTTCACCACCCTTAGAAGAAAAACCTACATTTTAAGAAGAATCACGTTAGCTTTCCTCATCTCACTTTGCTGTCTCAGGTCCTAACACTCCAGTCTTCATTCTGATCATCCTAAACTACTGGTGTTAGAGTTCCTCTAACTCACCACCTTCTTTCTTACCTCAAGATCTTCACCTACATTCTTCTTGACACACTATTTTCACAACCCATTTTATTAGCGTAGCTCTTATGCATTCTTCAGTGTCAGATGTTCTCGCCCTGGGACGCTTTCCCTAAAGGATAGAAAAGCCAGTTGTTCCTGATAAGTACCACATAGTACTGGAATTTTCTCAAAGCAGTCATCACATGTTATTTATTTATTTATTTATTTATTTATTTATTGCAGTACGCGGGCCTCTCACTGCTGTGGCCTCTCCTGTTGCGGAGCACAGGCTCCGGACGTGCAGGCTCAGTGGCCATGGCTCACGAGCCCAGCCGCTCCGCTGCATGTGGGATCTTCCCGGACCGGGACATGAACCTGTGTCCCTTGCATTGGCAGGTGGACTCTCAAACACTGCACCATCAGGGAAGCCCCACATGTTATTTAAATTGATTATTCTTCTTTGTCCTCTACTGGGGTCTAAGTGCCATGCAGATGGTCATCTCATTTGTTTTGCTCACATCCAGATCCCTAGAGCTTATCATGGTGCCTAGCTTATGGTATGCATTTAGTATTTGTTGCGTGTAAAGAGAGAAAGAATGAATAAGGAAAAATGGAAAGGGAGGAGGTGGGGGGATTAGACTTTATTCTGTATTTAAAAGAAGACAAGCTTAGATTGCCCATGGAGATAAATGTTCTTATCTTAAACATTTTAATTAGATAATAAAAACACATTTAAAATCCAGCAGAAAATGTTTCAGTGTTATCTTTAAATCACTCTCTTATTTAATCCAATATGCTCCCCAGGCCATAACAGGTACTAAATAAATATCTGGTAAATACCACACAAGACTGTTCTTTTTTTCAGCCAGATAAGACATAATCTGTGTGAATATACACAGAATGTTTGTTCAATAAATTTACTGTATTTTAGTGAGAGAATTTAAAATGCCCTCCAGGCCAAGAGCTGGTGCACCCACCCCAGGTCACCATGAGACTAACAGTGACACCATTAAAAGAATTGGATGGGAGACCTCTCAGAGGTCATTTCTGTGCAATGGATTTTTAATCAAGTTCTTCTAAACTAACTGTAATTTATTATCTATATATTCCTCAAAATTGCTATTAAATTGTTCCATCTTCAAACAGCATTAACCCTTGGGCAGACAAGTTCCACAAATTATCAGTCACTGTATTAAATAAATGTTTTCAGTTGTTCTAACACTGCCTATTCAAAGCTTTCCAGGGTGCCCAGTACTTCTAATCTTGCCAGACTTCTCGAACCACTCCAAACCACCAAATGATTAACTTCCCTCTTATTTCCCCTAACTTTGATCAAATTTCTTATCTGCTCTTGCCTTTCAAGGATACTGAGACAAGTATCAAATCCAATCCACCTGGACCTAGAAGCCTCACTGTAGAGAAGGCCAGGTGGATCCTCACACATCCATAGCCTGATAAGAGGCTTTTTGTCTGTCCACTCCTCTCAAATCTGCAGCAATAACCATTCTGAAACAAAGCTAGAAATATAGGTGAAGAAAAAGGGTGGAATCAGTCTGAGCTTGAAACTGCTGTCATCATGTGTATTGATTTTTCCTTGTCAAAATATCATTGCCATCTTTCAGAGCTCTGCTACGGGTTTGGAATCCATCTCTTTGCTGAGTCTGTCATGTGTTATAATTCTCCTCAGACCATGAGCTAATGCTGTAGGGTAGTCCACCACCTGGTCTCAGAGGACTAAACTCTATCTTCATGCTTAAGACAAGAATGCTGATGAGGCTCTCCTATTAAGTAGATCTTAAGTAGAACTTTCTCTTTCATACCATGTTGGCAAAATTAAACACACACTAAAAAACCTAACAACAGTAACAACAAAATTAAAAAATTACAGGGAGTAATTTTACAGGTGAACATTGTGAACATTTTATTCCTTGTTTGTTTCATTGTGCCTTGAATTTTTTTTTCGTCAAAATATACTCAACTCACATTTTAATGTAACGCTTTTCTTCTGGTTCTGCTTACATAAGACACCTATGACTATAACATCCATTTCCTACCTGAATAAAGGAGTAAAATGTGGGAGAGAGGACTTTAAAATTAATGAATATTAACCTAAGAAAATGAGATCTTGTCAAATGTCATTATTTAAAGCCAAATATTGGATATTAATTCTGGTTACTTCCTGATTTTCTGCTTTAACTTCAACTGGCAAAGTGATTCAATAATATGTTGGATATTAATTCACCACAAAATTGTCAATTTACTGCAACGTGATTTCTAGAAATATGAAACGAACAAGTCTTGGTATGTTAAAGTGAGATCTGAGAAGTGAGAGAAAAGAATGTGAAATTAGCATATGGCATAATTTGGAAAAGGAATTGATTAGACTGAAATTTTGAGATGGAAAAAGTACTGAGCAAGTTTGTGATGTAGGTGCAAGCATGCTGGCTAACTTAGGAGTGGAATAGAAGAAAGGAGAATGAGATGTAAGAAAAAGTAGTTAGGCAAACATTATTTTATTTTTATACCTATAATTTGATTATTATCATTAAATTTCTACTCATTCTTCAGTTAATAAGTAATCCTGTATAAGAGTACATTTCCTACCAAAACTCAAATAAAGAATGTGAAAAAATGTTGTCAGTTCAGTTCAGAGTTTTCCTTACATTTACCATTCATACCATTAGGAAGAACATGGGCATGTTGTATTTAATAAAGCCTATATAAACTACTTATTTAAAAAAAAACACTCTCTATTTATGTACCCCATGAAAAATACATACCACTGAAGAGCAAAAAACAATGGGGTGTACATAAACTAATAAAAGTGGTAGGATTTATCTTTTTTCTTTCTTTTTTTCCCTGAATTATGGTAAAATTCCTGAAAAAGAGAGAATTGGACAAGTATACATGTTACTTGTACTTGGGCCCACAGATGCTTTCTCAGAGGTCAGTGAGTTCCCTATGAGATATTATATTATTGTGTTCTCATTTTGATGATACACACAAACACACATGCACACATATGTATACTCTGGATAATACGTTTGGCACTTCTGTAATCAAGTGGTGCCAAACAATAGTCCTTGTCTTTACGTTTGTGTTTACAGCTTTTGGGTGCCAAATAAAACTATACTAATTGAGTTGAGCTAAGAGAACGGTGAAAACAGCAGGAGTCAAATTAATAATTAGTATAGAAATGTTGTATTTTCCCCAAGTTCAAATGCTGTCATGGTTTGATTGATGAATCAGAGTTTCACTGTAGCTTGAAAAGACAAAAATGGTGGGAAAACTTGAGCAGAAAATGAAGTAGAATATAAGGGAGAGAGAATGATACTTCCTTGAGTATATGCTTTTGTATAATTTTGACATTTGAAAGCTCTATTTTTAGTTGGAAAGTTAGGCCATTTATATTTAAAGTTATTATTAAGCATAGTTTTACATTTCTACATATTTTAAATATAAATTAATATAAATGGGAAAGGAAAACAGTAACTCAAAAACTGAAAGAACACTGAAATTAAAGGACCTAATTGTGTTTCAACTGAATACCGTAACCACACTACAGGGACAAATAAACAAACTCAACTAGATGCTGCCTATATGAAACTCAAAATATAGGAAATAATAAATAAGCAAAAATCAGTGTATTAGGAAATAAGAACACCATACAAAATAGAAAAATTAGAAAACCAAAGGTGGTTTTGACATGATCAATAAAATTAATAAAACTCTAGTCAAGATAATTAAGAAAAGGGAAAAAAAAGATACAGAAAAGAAGCCAACTACTCATATCAGGAATGAGAGAGGTAATATTACTACAAATGTTACAGTTATTAAAAAGATAAAGGGGGGTATTATGAACAATTTGTGTCATAACTTTGAAAATTTATATTAAGCAAATAACATGAAAAGCACAAACTACAATGTTTACTCAAGAAGAAACATAACCCGAATGCCATAGGTTTATTTAAAAATATGTAATTGCAGGGTTTCCCTGGTGGCGCAGTGGTTAAGAATCCACCTGCCAATGCAAGGGACACGGGTTTGAGCCTTGGTCCAGGAAGATCCCACATGCCACAGAGCAACTAAGCCTGTGTTTTAGAGCTCCCGAGCCACAACTATTGAGCCCGCGTGCCACAGCTACTGAAGTCCGCACGCCTAGAGCCCATGCTCCTCAACAAGAGAAGCCACCACAATGAGAAGCCCGTGCAACAAAACCAAGAGTAACCCCCACTTGCCGCAGCTAGAGAAAACCTGCGCGCAGCAACAAAGACCCAACACAGCCAAAAATAAATAAATAAATTTATTTTAAAAAATGTAATTGCAGTTAAAAATCTTTGTAGAAAGAAAATCTAGTTCTAGATAAGAGGTGAATTCTAACAGTAAAGAGGTAGCAATATCTATGCTACTCTATCTCATCAAGAAAAATAAACAAGATATTTCCCTACTCATTCTATGAGGCTATTGTTACAATGATCCTAAAACCAGATCAAGATAATACACAAATAGAAAATAGCAAACTACATCCTTTGTGAATATAGATGCAAAAATTTTAAACAAAATGATAGCAAATTGAATCCAACAATACTTTTTACAGGATAATATACTGACCACCTGAGTTTTACCCAAGGAATGAAATGTTTTAGAGTTTGAAAATCAATCAATATTAACAGAGTAGAAAAAAAAAGAAAAAAACACATGATTGTCCCAACAGATGCAGAAAAAGCATATGGCAACATCTAAATCTAGTCCTGATGAAAAACTTTCAGCTTACTTGGAATAGAAAGGTACTTTCTCGATCTGATAAAGTGCTTCTGTGACAAATCTACAGCTAAATTTATACGTAATGAAGAAAGACTGATTACCTTCCCTCTAAGAGAAGCAAGAGGTCAAGACAGTTTACTCTCACCACTTCTATTCAGCATTGTGTAGGAGGTTCCATTAGGTGCAGTAAGACAAGAAAACTAAATGAAAGGCATACAGATTGGACAATGAAAACTGGAACTCACTCTGAGTTTAGCACAGTGCAGGAGACCAGATAAATATACTAAAATTAATTTTATTCTATATGCTAGCCAGACAAAATTGGAAATTGAAACTTAAGTAGATACAATTTACAATAGCACTAAAATATAAAATACTTAAGAGCAAATCTGAAAAATATGGTACAAGGCCTGTACACTCAATATTACAAAACTGATAAAAGATTTCAAAGAAAATCTAAATAAATGGAGATATATGCCTTGTTTACAAATTGGAGCACACAATAATGTTAAGATGTCATTTCTCCTAAAATTGAGCTATAGGTTTAATGCAATCTCAGTCAAAATTACAGCAGGTTTTCTACTGTAGAAACCAGCAAGGTCATTCTAAGTTTTGTACAGAAATACAAATTACCTAGAATAGACAAAACAACTTGGAAAAAAAGATTAAACTTAGATGACCAGGAATATGATTTTAGGATTTATTATAAGTTACAGTAGTCAATACAGTGTGATGATGGTGTGAGGATGAACAGATTGATGAAACAGAATCGCGATTATAGAAATAGACATACATGTACATGGTCAGTTCATCAAGGGTGCAAAGTCAATTTCACAAAGAAAGAATACAATTCTTGTACTGTATGGGAATAATTGAATATCCATTTATAAAAAAAATGGTGAACTTTGATCCATATCTTTCTCTCCTTTTATGTCCAGCCGTACTTGTATTCAGGAGTTGGGGTTAAATAAGAACTTGCTGACGCACACAAATGTTAAAGGGAATTTTCCACTCACATCCTTTCACAGAAACCACAATTAATTGATTCTTTTAATTAATTAATTAAAGTTTATCTGGAAGTTCCCTTACTAGACTCAGGGTCTTTTCTTTTTCTTTCCTTCAAGGCTTATTGAGATATAACTCACCTACAGTACTGTATGAGTTTAAGGTGTACAACATACTGATTTGACCACATACATCAGGAAATGATTACCACAGTAAGTTTAGTGAACATCCATCATCTCATATAGATCATATGAGATATAGATACAAAACTAAAGAAATAGAAAAAAAAATTTTTCCTTGTGATAAGAGCTCTTAGGATATACTCTCAATGACTTTCATATATAACTTATAGCAGTGTTAATTATATTTATCATCTTGTACATTACATCCTTGGTACTTATTTATCTTATAACTGGAAGCTTGTACATTTTGACTGCTTTCATCCAAACCATCTCTGGTAGCCACAACTCTGATCTCTTTTTCTATGAGTTTGTTTGCTTTTGATGTATAATTGACCTACACTGTTAGGTCTTGTTGCAAAACATAGTGATTTGATATTGTTATACATTTCAAAATGATCACCACAATAAGTCTAGTTACCATGTCACCATACAAAGATATTACATAATTATTGACTATATTCCCCACACTGTACATGTCACACCTGTGATTCATTTATTTTGCAACTGGAAGTTTGTACCTCTTAATCTCCCTCACCAATTTCTTTCTCTTTCTCTATATGTAAAATGTATATCTTTCTCTATATATGAAAATAAACTCAAAGTGGTATATTGACCTAAATGTAACACCAAAGACCATAAAAGTGATTTCTCTCACCAAAGAAAATGTGAGAGAAAATTTTTTGAACCTGTGTTGGGTAAATGTTTCTTAGATATAACACCAAAATTACAATGTATCGAAGAAATAATTGATAAATGGAACATCATTAAAATTAAGAACTTTGGCTCTTTGAACAACAATGATGAGAAGCTGAAAAGAGAAACCACACATGGGGAGAAAATATCTGCAAATTACACAACTGGTAAGGAAATTGTATCCAGAACATATATAGAACTCTCAAAATTGAATAAGACAACCAAAACCAAATTAAAAAAGCAAAAGATTTGAACACTTTATCAAAGAATATATATGGATTACAACAAGTACATGAAAATATGCTCAACATCATTAGTCTCTGGAGAAAAGGAAATTAGAACAACAATAAGGTAAGTCTGCACATCTATTAGAAAGTCAAAAGGTAAAGTGTAGATGAGATGTTAAAGTGTTGATGAGGATGTATAACAACGGAAATTCTCATACATGGTTGGTACAAATGTAAAATGGTACAACGGCTTTGAGAAACAATTTTTCAGTTTCTTAAGTTAAAACTATCATATGACCTAGTCATTTCCTTCTTAGCTATTTACTCAATATAAATAAAGCATAAGTTTATACTTGTTCATGCATGTTATTTGTAATAACTGAAAACTGGAAACAATCCATATTTCCAACAGCAGATCAATGGATAACAAATTATAGAATTTGGTATAGAATGGACTACTACTCAGTAATAAAAAGCAGTGAACTATTGAGTCAGTTAGCAGTCTTGATGCATATCAAAATAATCATGCTGGGTGAAAGAAGCCAGACTAAAAAAAAGTATATAATGTATGATTTCACTGTATTAAATTCTATAAAATGCAAATCCATCTATAATGAAATAGAGCAAATAAATGATTTTTTGGGATGGAGGGCATGGGGAAGAGCAGAGAGAGGGATTACAAAGAGACCTAAAGAAATTTTGGGTGTGATTGCTTATTATCTTGATTTTGGTGATAGTTTCATGGGTATATACATATATCAAATCTTATCAATTTTAAACTTTAATCATAAGCATTTTACTGATGTTTATTATTCTTAAGTAAAGCTGTTAAAAAAGAAAGAGTACCACAAATGAAGAAAATAGCAGGGGTGTGGGGAGGGGGGCAGTGATCAGCAGACAATGGATTTCTTGCAAGAGAGAATGTGGATAAACATTATTTATGGATTAAACAAAGTTAAGTACACAGGTGATCTGGGGACAGGATCACACATTGACTAAGGAGAGGGGCCTTTTCCATGGGCACTCTGCTTTAGAGGGCTCACATAAGCAAACACACACAAAACAAATGTACATGTTTGTGTTTATAATATGAAAGCCTAAGAATAAGTTATATCCCTCCCTAAAAGTTTATTAGAAGAATTCATCTTAAAACTCCAATAAAAAAAAAAAACAAAAAAAAACAAATACCTTAAGTGCAATGGGGTTTGGGCAAACCGCACGGTCTGAGGGAATAGTACCCAAAACATTGTCCTCACTTTAGACACCAGCCACAAGTCTGGGGGCTGCAGGACCACCTTCACTTTGGACCAACTGACAAGTTCAGGTATTCCCAGAACCCCACTAGGTTTGAGAATTTGCTAGATAGCTCACAGAACTTGGCACTATATTTACAATTACACTTTTCTTTTTAAAGTGAAAGTATATAAATTAAAATTAACCAAAAGAAGAGACACACAGGGCAAATCAGGGAGGGTTTTGAACATGAAGCTCCTGTTATTCTCAGGGACAAGTTATCCTCCTGGCATTGCAGTGTGACGATACTCAGGGTATTTCAAGCAGAGAAGTTCACGCTAGTCTTTTGGTGTCCAGAATTTTAACTGGGGCTCACATACTACCCACATGGCTGACCTTTAGTCTCCAGTACACCCCTCCCTCCAGAGGTTTGGCTAATACCTTCAGTGTCCAGTTTCTCTTGGAAGTCCAAACTAATATGGTGTGGTCTAAAGCTCCCTTTACAAATTACATTGTTAGGTTGTCTGGTTGCCAAAACCTCTGATAAACAAAGATGTGCTTATCAGCAACACATTCCAGGAGTTTGGAATCACTTCCCAGTAGCTAAGGACAAAGACCAGACCTCTCTCTGGGTAAAGTTAATTCTTCACTATACATTAAGGAATGCATGAGTTTCTGTCACTCAGGATCCAGCCCTTGGCACCAAAGCAAAGCAACCCAATGAGTGTTTACTGTAAGCATCCACAGTCTGTGAACTAACACCATTCTGACCCCTAGGAAACCTCTGTTTCTCTTGCCCAATGTTCAGAAGCTAAAGTCAATGTAGTCTGAATGCTGTGAAAATTTTAGTTTGTGTGATGCCAAAGTTGGAGACTGACAGCGCTTACACATGTCCAGAGGAATTGAGTGGCAGAATTGCTTAAAGAGAAAAAATAAATTCATGTATCATATCCTTCCATTAAAATAGCATGATTACCATAGTTTCTCACATAATGAAGTGTCCTTTCCCAGTAGCGCTGAGATCTACTTTATTTTGCTTTTCTTTTTGCTCCATTTTGAGGTTTTGGTGACACAAATTAGCGTGATATTCATGGGTATTGCTCATGGCAATGAGGGATATTTTGCAATTTTAAATAATTAACATATTACTTTTTGCAACCGTAAACATATTATTTTTATTTTTTCTTTCTGGGGTCTAGCCATACCATACTGGAAGTGTGTTATTTGTCCTTTGAACCAGTAAGTAGATAGACATTAAGTGATATAGCAGTATTTAACTTAATTTACAAAGGTTTATGACAAATTTAACTTCAAATAATTTTGATTTAAATTTTAGATATTTATTGATTATAATTGTATTTTGCTCTAAATTGTAATAGATAATTTTAAGTAATTCAGAAAAATAACTTTTTGGAAAAATACATAAGTATAATTTAGTCATTTTGATTTTTTACATTTACTTTTTAATACAATTATATTTTATTTCATATTTTTAAGATTAAGATTATCATATAATAACATTATGCTAAAATGAAAATAAATAAAAGAAAATGTTATGGACTAAGTGCATAATAATTTATTACATTTCGATTTTATTTTTCCTCCAAGAAAAATGTCAGGTCATCAGCAGAATGCCTACATGCACAATAATAATTGATTTCACTCATCCTTGATATTATTTTGACTTTCAGTAATATACAAACCATAGCTTTACACATATTTCTTTAAATATATTTTTATGAATGCATACTTGTAAGGCACAGGGATAAATCATAATTTAGTAGCAGTTTGTTAACTTGGTTTATAATCTTTAAAAATTGAGCCATATGCTACATGGACCTCTGTTCATTCTCTTGCTCAGGACCTCATAAATGACAGAGTTGAGCATGTTGGTAGAGATGAGAGTCTAGTTGTCTGAGAAATGCCATGGGGAGACTTGGTTCCTGAAGATACAAAGAACAAAGTGATTTGTGGGGCTCTCATGCAGAATAATCAAGATTAGCATGTGTGTGTCCGTGTGCAAAACAACTTCGAGGCCTCCAGGAGGTATGTGTTCGAGAAAACAAGACAATTTTGTTGAAAAACTGATCAGTTGAAAGGGCACATTATTTTGTGTCAAAAATATGAAGGCAACATATAAACAGAAATATGAAGGCAATTTACTCCGAGAAATATACAGTGCTCACCAGAAAGTCATGGATCAAATAAAAAAATAGTATGATTTTGAGCAACTAATGGAGTAAGAAGAGAGAATTACTTTTACCACATCAATATCTAAATGCACATGACAGTTTAAGTGAGCAATTTTTTTTTTTTTTTGCGGTACGCGGGCCTCTCACTGTTGCAGCCTCTCCCATTGCAGAGCACAGCCTCCTAACGCGCAGGCTCCGGACGCACAGGTTCCTGACGCGCAGGCTCCGGACATGTGGGATCTTCCTGGACCGGGGCACGAACCCATGTCCCCTGCATCGGCAGGCGGATTCTTAACCACTGGGCCACCAGGTAAGTCCCGTTTCCTCCGTTTTTTGTTTGTTTGTTTTTTTTTTTCGGTACGCGGGCCTCTCACTGCTGTGGCCTCTCCCGTTGCGGAGCACAGGCTCCGGACGCGCAGACTCAGCGGCAATGGCTCACGGGCCCAGCCGCTCCGCGGCATGTGGGATCCTCCCGGACCGCGGCACAAACCCGCGCCCCCTGCATCGGCAGGCGGACCCCCAACCGCTGCGCAACCAGGGAAGCCCTAAGTCAGCAATTTAAATGAGCCTCTTACACTTTGAAAACAGTTCTTTTGAATCTCATCCTAGACTTTTCCTAGTTTCTTTTGGCCTCTATTTCTCACCCTAATGTTCTAGTTTTTAATTTTGTACACTATCTAGCAAATAGAGGTGAGGGAGCCTGTTGACTAATCTTAGCAAAATATCTCATTTTTGTGATATACACATTACTCTTAAAGGGAGGAAAAATCAATGAAGAGTGAAAAAGTAGAACTGCAGTTGTGGATAATAAAATATTCTGGACAATATCACAATTTCTCCCTCTTTCAGGTTTCTTCCTTAATCTTCAGAATAGATCCTCACGGTGCCTGTGATAAATGCCAATGCAGTTTTAGTTTTACTTTAATTAGTAGTTAGACTATTTATTTCTTACTTTTTGTTTTGTTTTGTTTTGGTTTTATAATTATGTCTTCATGTTATCAAAAGCATGAGGTTATGCATATGCTAATATATGATATGTATTACAGGTAAATGAGTACACGTGAAGAGGTAGATTTGCTTTTGTGGGTGACAATAGGTTGGTAACATAAGAGCTCAGGAGAAGTAATAGATCCATCAAGCCATATCTCTTTGAATGA
Source organism: Mesoplodon densirostris (assembly GCF_025265405.1). Classification (NCBI taxonomy): domain Eukaryota; kingdom Metazoa; phylum Chordata; class Mammalia; order Artiodactyla; family Ziphiidae; genus Mesoplodon; species Mesoplodon densirostris. Next base: position 47,502,799 of record NC_082668.1, read on the forward strand.
TGTTAATTGTATATGATACATGGAAAGAGTGCTACAAAAGCATTATGTGTACATAGGGAAAACCTTTATATGAGAAAACTGAACTTTTCAATTCCTGAGAGAAATTAGAACAAAACCAGAAGGGGTGAGGATTAGAGAAATTGAGAAGAGGTCATAATTATTTTTCATAAATTCTAGAAATAATATAGAAAAAACAGGAGCTGTATCTGGACATGGATAAGATGTGATCAACAACTTTGGCAGGGATTTTTTCTTAGGTATATAAAGGAAGACTGTACAGTTACAGAGAAAAGACCAATTAAATAAACATAAGTGACTTAATATTTAATTCTGAGCTTAGGCAAAATTTTTGAAATTCCAAATAAATATCTACATTGAGGGAAAAATTCTATCTGTGTCTTTGCAGTTCAGTTCACCAATTTGTACCAATGTTTTCAGCATTATAAATGCAAGGGATTCAGAAAAACTCCTTAATACTCAATTTTCCTGAGGCTATGTTGCATAAACATGTTAACATTATTGTGTTTTTTTAACATGAAATTAAATTTTAAATCAGTGTTATTTTTGACTATGTTCATACCTCAGCTCATACCGATTATGAATATAAGGATATATATACACATGTAAATACAATGGTCACAACAGATTCAAGTCATGCAATGATACTAAGCAAAGTTAGAGAAATAATACCAAGTGACTTAGCTTATTATATTGGAAAGCTGAAACCTACCTATATAAATTCATTTCTACTGAACATTCAAAAATTCAGTCTTATGATCATGGATTCTAACCTGTTCATATTTTGATATGAGTGTTTCCTATTAGATTTTCCTGGATAACAAATGCCAGGGTTCAAAGCACCCTTCACTGTAAGTCTTCGGAATCCCTGGGTTTGAAGGCCGTCTGTGCCATTTTCCAGATAAGTAATGTTAGATAAATCACTGATGGCTCTAATACCCTCGTTTCCTCATCTTCAAAGGGAGGATGGCGACACACTTGTTTGCCCAATTATATCTGGCGATTTGTTGAAACAAGTAGGTACAGCACCTTTAGAGAATTCAAAACAATAAACACACGCGTGATTATAAATTAAATTTGCTATTGCCAATATTTAAAAAACAAGATTGTATGCATTTAACTAGGTAAAGTTCTCTTTTCATGTACAAAATAAAACATTTTAGTAAATTAGGCAAAGTTTTAAAGGAGAGTACTGTAGATTTGGAGGGTTCCTTAGGAATCAGTCATTATTAAAAACTCACTCCGGAATTCCCTGATGGTCCAGTGGTTAGGGCGCCGAGCTTTCACTGCAGGGGCCCCAGGTTTGAGCCCTGGTCGGAGAACTAAGATCCCACAATGTGGAGCTCATGCTATTGAAACTGTTTCTGAGCTACATGCCATTTTTAAGATATGGACATTTCATAACTTTTTCTACAAACTTTGAATTAATTTGTAGGCCTGAATGTATTTCTACCAAGTAACTCATTTAATGAAAATGAATTTTTTTGTAATTATTTTTTTCTGCAAAGAAAGAATATACTAGATATAATGAAATGTGGCCTTAGGAGAAGAAGCAGTTGGTTTTCATTGCTGGGCAAGTTCATAAAACTATATTAATAACCACATGTTTCACATTGAAAACTACCACCTTAAGATGTTCCTTTACACAAATCTGTACAGAATAGCTCTGTGGCAGGCAGCAAAGTAGAGTACCAAAGGTGTCATATCCTAGTTCCCCAGAACCTATGAATATGGTGGTTTCCATGGCAAAAGAATTAAAGAAGCAGATGGAATTCAGGTTGCTAATCAGGGAGATTATCTAAAATAGGGAGATTATCCTGGATTATCTGCATGGGCCCAAGGTAATCACATGGGTTCTTAAACGTGGAAGAGGGAGGCGAAAGAGTTAGTATCACAGTGATATCAGGTGAAAAAGATTCCACCAGCCACTGCTGGCTTTGAAGATGAAAGGAAGCCGCAAATCAAGAAATGCAGGCAGCCTCTAGAAGCTGGAAAGAGCAAGGAAATATTTTCCTCTAGAGCCTCCTGAGATGAATGCAAACTGTCTGGATTTTAGCCTGTGAGACCCATTTTGAACTCCTAACCTCCAGATTTGTAAGCTAATAAATGTGTGTTGTTTTAAGCCACAAAGTTTGTGGTAATTTGTTACAGCAGCAGTAGAAAACTAATAGAATCTCCATACTTTCAATCAATATAAAAGACTGTGGCTTTGCCCACCAGGACATTATCATTATCATCCTGGGCTTTGATGTTACATGAATGAATGAATGGAAAGACAATTTTCCTTAAGTCACAGAATGAACTAGATATTCTCTGTACCTGTCAAGATTAAACTAGTTACCTCAAATTAAAATGTGTGAGCCAAGAAAAAGAGACAAAAATGGCAATTAATTGATATCACTTCAGAAATCTGTTAATTTATTACCTAACGGAGCCTTATACCTAGTGCTGTTGCTTAATAGTTTTGGTGGATCTTGGCAAAGGGTCTTTAGTAAACATGGGAAGAAGTCTTGACTTTTAATGAAAAATAAATCTTGCTGTCACCTCCCAACTGGACAGAGATCTGCTACTGTGACACTTGCAATTTGTTTAGAACTTCCATGATGCTGCTCTTTGCCAAATACATTATTATTATTATTATTATTATTACCACTACTGCTACTTTAATGCCTCAATTACCCATAGAAAGCCATAATGTTTTTCCTTTGAGTTTTTTTATATGAAAGTCAAGAGCACCATTAAAGTTTGTAAAATTCTCCAATTAGCTTATTTAAGTGGTTTATTTTGTAACAGTGTATACATATATATATTATTTTTTTCAGTGTATACATTTTTGAAATATTCTAAAACCTTAGCAAGACAAAGAAAACCATAGGAGGCCCTCCCCACCCACTAGTCATCACCACCAAAGACTGAGTTTTTAACTGACACTCTGAATGGACATATATTAACTTTTCACTCTTTTATCCAGAAGTCATGACTATCACCGCCAATGTGCAATACGTGCTCTGACCACTGTATTCTTGACCTCATATGGCACCTGTCCTCAAATGAAATGGAAGCATTTACAAGGGAACTGGAAATGGTGTGTGTCATTAGGATGTGACAGCCAAGGAGTGTTTTTTTTGGGGGGGGTGGATGGAAATGTTGTTTATTCCAAGAAACATACCCTTTGCTATTGTAGAAATAGCTCTTAAAATTTTTCACATAAAAAGTAGGACATATTGAGAATATCTTTCATATGGGTTGGATATATTTGTATATAGGTCAATTTTTAAACTCATATCCAAAGAAACCAGCAATTTACCAACCCCTCCTGAGATTTATGCCTCAAACAATACTTTCTTAATGAAATATAGTTTAAAAATTTGGAATTTTCTTTGTGTAGAAAACCAGTTGGTCTAGGTAAACTAGAACTGGTGATTAGCTTTCTTTTAAAATTAATTTATGGCAGCACTGGGTCTTTGCTGCACGCTGTCTTTCTCTAGTTGCGGTGAGCGGGAGCTACTCTTCATTGTGGTGCATGGGCTTCTCATTGCAGTGGCTTTTCTTGTTGCAGAGCACGGGCTCTAGGCGCGCGGGCTTCAGTAGTTGTGGTGCACTGGCTTAGTAGCTCTGCTGCATGTGGAGTCATCCCGGACCAGGGCTCGAACACGTGTCCCCTGCATTGGCAGGCAGATTCTTAACCACTGCACCACCAGGGAAGTCCCTGGTGATTAGTTTTTATTGTACTTTTTCATGAAGGATGAGAATTCCAGAACATTCATGTGTATTCTCTTTGATTTGATAATATATCCAGTGTTTGAAGTCTCTCATTACCATTCCCATATCCCCTATTATCAAGTTTACTAGGTAGTAATAAGATTTTAATGAGTTTGGTTACACTTTCTCATTCTATTCTGACTATTGAATTCTATATAATTCACTCTATTCAGCCATATTGAATTATATATAAAGTCGTATATAGTACCTTCTAGTGAAGTAAGATGGGCTATAATGAAGAATGCTAAGAAAAAAAAATGGATTAGAGAAAACCAGCCTCTATGGGGCTATACTAGTGAATATGAGAATAAATTAAATGAAACTTTCCAAAAAGTCAAAAAGAAAGTATAGTATCAGAGTTTGAGGTCTACATTGAAAGAAGTAATATATAACATAAAATATGAATCACTTTTCTTTAACTAACCAGTCTCCTCCCTCTGCCAATAAAATATGTAGATTCAATTTTACTTTTCTAACTCTAATTTCACTTTAGCTCTGGCTGGCCTCATATGCTTACGTTCCATAAAAGGAAAGATTAAAAGAAAGAGTTTACTGTTATTGGGGAACATTTCTGAAAGATTTTCAACCAGTGAAAGATGATTCAGTTCAAAGTTAGAAAGGAAAATATAATAATCAAGAAGCTGGCACTGGTCCACAGGAAAAGATTGTTCATGAGCCCACATGACTGGAACATTTAGACGAGATGGAAGCTGTGGGTGGAAAGCCACTGCTTACATTAAATAAAGTGGGTTTTGGCACTGCTTTAAACTTGATGTCAAATTCCCTGTCTGTACACTTTTGTCTTCCCAGACAGTTTCACCGAGGGCAGCACAGTGAGGGTGGGTGCAGGGGAGCCAATTGCAGCTTTCTCCTTCGGACTTGCCAGCTCCCTGGAGGGGATTGTTAGCAGTCCAGCTGAGTCTCATCACAGCCATGGAAAAAAGCCCTCAGTCGATAGTCTGATCCTGGGAACAAAGTCCTAAGAGACTCAAACGCCTTCTACACTAAAAATCTTACTTTTTTGTTTATATTTTGTGTTGGCACTTTATAGATCTTTAAATTCATACTTCTAAAATCATTTTCTTGAAATCAGTATGTACTCCATTTAATGTTGACATCATATTGAAAAAATACTGTTCACAATTGTGTGTTTGTTAATTTCTTGTCACTGGAAATTAATATAGTATGCACTGAATTTCTTATACCCAAAAGACTTTGGGAAATTTAGACCATATCTAGGTGTTAAACAACTTGCAAGAAAATGTTTTAGTGGGTAATACTTAATTATATCTTGGGAAATAGGATAACTGGGATGTATTTCTTAAAATATCTGCTCTCATTTCAGAATAAAATGCTAATACTTATTTCCTTTACCATTTAGTGAAAATGTTCAGTATAACGAGTAGCAAACCTCATGCCTATAAAATCTGAGATCCTGCATTCCTATTTAGTTGTGTTTCCACCAGTTAGAGTACCTTAAGTTCCCTGTTATCACGAAACTCCAGACAAATGAGCTTCTCTGTTTCAATTTTCAAATTCTAAAATAGAATTTATTCTGATTCTTACGTAATATGTAAATAAGATGTCTTAAAACATAAATTTCTTTTTTTTTTTTTTTTTTTTGCGGTATGCGGGCCTCTCACTGTTGTGGCCTCGCCCATTGCGGAGCACAGGCTCTGGATGCGCAGGCTCAGCGGCCATGGCCCACGGGCCCAGCCGCTCCACAGCATGTGGGATCCTCCCAGACCGGGGCACGAACCTGTGTCCCCTGCATCGGCAGGCGGACTCTCAACCACTGCGCCACCAGGGAAGCCCTAAAACATACATTTCTGAGAACATAAACCTTAAATGAACACATCAACACATATATTTTCCTGATATGACATCAAATTGTTGCTTTTTATTTTAAAACTCCATTTTTTTTTGAGGCATAGTAAAAGGAAAATAAAAGGAGAAAAATAGAGAAAAAGAGAAAAGGAAAAAGGAGGGTAAGAAAAGAAGGGGGGGATATGATTGAATACTGCTTCTACTCGAGATGTGTATAAACCTGTTCATTATTTTTCACATCCCATATCATTTTCTCCAAGCTTTCCAAACAAAACAATAGAGATAATTTGCACTAACTCCAAATGGCACCACTTTTACATTACTGTGCTCTAAGTTGTGTACAATTATGTATTTAGAGGTTAGGGTAGGTGGGTGGAGATTAGGACTCTGGAGACTGAATAACCATAGAGGGGGGAAGCAGAAAGTTTCAAAAAACAAAATTTCACAAGGTTGCCTTGTTCCAGATCTGTATATCTTGTTCTTCTTGTATACTTATGGCTACTGCGTTTTGGAGGGATATAGAAACTTGACTAAAATCATGATTTTTTTTTCTGAGAATTTCATGCAGAATCTGGACATTTTTAACTTATCTACAAAGTTGTTGAGTTTTAATTCATCAAAGTATCAAATGTTGTTAAGCAATTTACTTGGTGCAATAACCAGGGTAGATTACCTTAGGCTGCAAAACAAAGAGTCACCACACTTTAGTGGTTTAAAAGAGAAGAAATATATTTCTTTTTCATGTTACATGTGTTATCCAGGTTGGCAAAGGGCAAGCTGCTCATTAGAGTTGCTCAGAAGACCACCTGGATCAAGGTGTTGTTGTCATCTAAACCTGAGGTTTCAGGCTTAGGCATGGTAGGATCAAAGAACACGGAAAATTGAGTTTCTTAAGTGCTTCCACTCAGGAGTGACACATCACTTTCATTCACATTCCATTGGCCAAAACAAGTCCCACAGCAATGCATAACTTAGAGTGAATCTTCGTGGAAGGAGAGGAGAACCAGAAATTTCTGGGAATAATAGTAGTATTTATCACAACTTGCTTTCTTTTGATCAGCAAGTATTATGTTCACTCTCCTTCCCACATGAGAATTTAGACATCATCACCTCAAAAAAGAAAATCCAAAAGTCTATTCCAGTCATTGTACGGAATTTAAAATCCAGATCTCTGAGTAATGTGCATTGGTTTATTCATCAGGTCATAATGTGGCTTCCCTTCATCTGGAGAATAGTGAGCTAAAAGGAGCTAAAATGCACCACCTTTCCAACCAGATACACCCATAATATGCAATGGTGGAAAAGAAAAACAAACAAAAAAATTACCCCCATTCAGAAAGAGGAAGAATGGGGACTTTCTACAGACTCTGGCTCACAGCAATTCTAAAATTCCAATGGGAAGATATTATGAGACTCCCTTCCCTGGGGGTATGGAATGTTCCTTTTTTATGCCCTGATTCTATTCCTTGGGAGGAACTTTGTTCATTGTTTTTTAAGTCACTAGCTAGACCCTCTGGGAGAGTATTCCTTTTCCAATATATTTCTTGGCCACATCTTAAGTGGACACTGGGGAATATGCATTTCTGCTTTCTCAACTCATTTCCTGCCTATATATGGTTGGGTGCCCAAAGAGCATTTAAAGTCTGGAAGAGGAACAGACTCCTCAGAAACTCAGTAAGATTAGTATCTCTCTGCTTTTAGTCAGCTCCTTGGGCCAATAACCAGACCAATGGTATTTTTTAAGACATAGTTCCCAGAACTGCTACATTACTTAGTTTTCTCTTCCATGTTCTCTCTCTCTCTCACTCTCTCTCTCTTTAGTGTCAGGTACTTTGAGGCCTGGGGTCTAATAATTTTTTTTCTTAACTTAAAGGACTTAAGAACTTGATACTCCTAATTTGCTCCTGGCCCAGAGGTAATTTAATCAATGGAAAGGTTTTAATGGATTTTGATCTCACAAAGCATTTCTCAATCTTATCTTTCACAGTTTGAGATGGAAAAGTAGTTTCTGGACTCATTCTATTCCCCTTTTTCTCTGTTTTGGAAACTGTCTAGTTCTTTTCTGAGTTCATTTGTATCTTGCAATTTATTGCCGAACTATCCAGTGGTAACCAAAACACACAACCAACGTTTTGCTTTCCAATATACTCCCCTAGAGCTACAAGTGCATCGGGAACATGATCTACCTTTCATGTTATTATAGGTCTTAGCAAATATTTCACCATGCTGTAGAGCACAAATCTTCATCTTCTCAGTTTCCAGTACTTTTCCCCACCAGCAGCTATTAGATCCCTAAGACAGTAAGACATATTTTAGGTTTTTATTAGGGAATAAGCATGCTTCAGGTACAACTTTCATATTCATCAAGATAATTAATGGGTAACAAGTAACCCAAAAGCTTCAATGGTTTAAAGCAACAGAGGCACAAGGCAGTTGCCTTCCTATATACCAGCACTTAATAATTGGAATTTGAAATTAAAGAAAAATAGCATTTACAATAGCACCAAAAAGAAAAATGAAGCAATTATAAATCTACAAAATATGTACAGAATCTGCATGTGGAATACTGCAGATTATTGATGAAAGAAATCAAATAATATTTAAGTAAATGGAAAGAAAAGATATTTCCATGTCCATGAATTGGAAAATTCAACAGTGTTAAGATGTTAGTTCTTCCCAGCCTGATCCAAAGATTAAACATAATCCCAATCAAAATCCCCACAAGCTGTTTTGTAGACATAAAAAAAAAATTCTAAAATTTATGTTGAAAGGTAAAGGGACTAGAATAGTCAACACAATTCTGAAAAAGAAAAATAAAGTTGGAGTGTTCTCAATACCAGAAGTATTATAAAGCAACAAGAATCAAAACAGTCTGTTATTGACAAAAAATAGACATATTGACTAATGGTACAGAATAGAAAGCCCAAAAGTAGACCCACACAGATAGAGTTAACAGATTTTTGACAAAAATTCAAAGGCATTTCAATGAAGATATGCTAGTCTTTTCAACAAATAGTGCTGAAATAGTTGTATGCCCTTATGCAAAAATATGAACCTACATGCAGATCTCACACCTTACACAAAATCAACTCAAAACGGACCAAAGATATAATGTAAAATGAAAAGGTATAAAACTTCTAGAAGCAAAATAAGGGAAAATCTGCATGACCTTGTATTTGGTTATGAATTTTTAGATACAACATCAAAAGTACCATTCATGAAAGAAAAAAATGTACTTTATTAAAACTAAGAACATTTGCTCCATGGAAGATACTGTTAAGAGTGTAAAGAGACAAGCTAGAAGTTGAGAGAAAATATTTGCAAATCACATATTTGATAAAAGACTCAAATCTGGAATAGGCAAAGAACTCATGAAACAACAGATTTATTTTATACTTATGCTACATTTCAATACAGATTGGTAGGGGTTTTGCTCATCATGGTCACTCAAGGAATCAGACAAATGGAGCCTTTGCTGTTCACAGGAGACAGGGTTGCCCCATCAACTGAAGAGAATATGGAGAATCGGACAACATTTAAGTGTTCTCAGTAGTAATTGGCATGCCACTTCTGATCATCTTTCATGGGCTAAAGAAGATAATATTACCTGAGGTGTGCCCTCAGAAGAAAACTTCCAGAAGAAAACACTGGAAATTTTTTTCCAGTAAACTAGTAAATATTCCATATCAGGTTACTTACATATGCACAGACAACTGAGAGGCCATTTAGATGAAATTTATTGAACACTGCATAAGTAAAAGTAGATATTTCATGGTATAGGAAACTAGCTACTTCCCATCTTTGCAGGAAATTGAGTCTAAACATTAAAGCTTTCAGCTTTCCTTTTAGGTGTTGGATTGTAATGTAATCATTAGATACTCATCTTAGAAAATCATAAGACCTTTAAGAAGGCGGAAAGATGAAGGAAAACAAATACGCCTTTTGAAAGTGACTTATGCAGTGAAGGTCGTCATAAACAAAACAATTTTAGAGGAATGTCTAATAAAACCATGTAAACCATGGTTGTTTCCTCTAAAGTTGCCAAATTCTTTGGTTCAGTTAGACATCTCAAGTGAACTTAAAGACAATGAAAACATGAGAAGACCACATGAGGGGTTTCCTGAGTCAAAGTAAAACCATCACATTCAACCAAGTTATAGAAGTTTTTATGTTCAAAGAACTTTCATTTGAGAAATACAAATTATTCAAATTTTACTCATTTCCATAGATTTTTTAAATAAAAAATTAATTTACTATCACAAACCACTGTCATTTAAATATGTCAGTACCTCTAAATATTTATGCAAGTTTTGGTGGTCTTACTTCTTTGAGATGTTTCCAGCTTTCAGTTAAATTCAGTACAGAAGTAGATAATGAAAAATTTTCTCTTTCAGCGAAGAGTGTAAACCTATCATTGGAATAAAATACATCAATAATACATAAATGTCTAGTATCTGATGGGCCAAATGGAGTGGTCAGGAAGTATGCTTCTTCAGCTTTGTGAACTTGACCGATGAAAGAAAGCAAGTTCAATGTATATTAGTAGCTAAGCACAAATTTAGAAAAAGAAAATCACTAATTGCTAATCAATTTGATGTTTCTTTTTCCATTTTAGTACAATCAAGAATCATAGGCAACCGCTACATAAAATGCTGCTTTTTTTCCCCTTACAATAATCAGCTTTTTAATCTTGTTTTTATGGTTAGTTCTATCACAAATTATTGGCCTGAAAAGAACAAACTGACAAGACATTTCTATAGATCTCAATTAAAACAACAACAACAAAAACACAAAAAAACAGATTAAAGAAACCCCAGCTAAATCTGAAAAGAATATTTAAGTCTGTGGTTTCTGAGTGATAAATTGTGGGAACAAGGGATAAATGACATCTCAGAGTTATAAACTGTATGCTCTTTGAAATAAATGGCATATTGAATGTTGCCTTGGATATTCAGAGTATTTCAGGGTTTAAAAAGGCTCACAAGCAAATTTACCCACAAAACAGTCGTTGCTTATTAGTTTTTCAAATGAATTTCCAAGAAATGAATATTGTTTTTAGTTCACTAAGTTTGTGCTTGGTCCAATACATGTTTGCATGTTGCCATTTTCTCTTCTATTAACTCAAAGTTATAACAGAGAAATATCCTCATACACATTTCCACAAATACATGTGAATATAATGGGTTTCTTTATATACTGTAGCCAATTCTTTTTTTATATAGCCAATTTTCTTTTTTTTCTTTTTTTTTTTTTTTTCTTTTTGCGGTATGTGGGCCTCTCACTGCTGTGGCCTCTCCCGCTGCGGAGCACAGGCTCCGGATGCGCAGGCCCAGCGGCCATGGCTCACGGGCCCAGCCGCTCCGCAGCATATGGGATCCTCCCAGACCGGGGCACGAACCCGTATCCCCTGCATCGGCAGGCGGACTCTCAACCACTTGCGCCACCAGGGAGGCCCACCAATTTTCTTAAAATTGAAAAAAACAGCATCTATCTCAAAGGATTTTTATGAGAATTACATGAATATATCAATATATAAAATATATCACATATATATATATATATATATATATATATATATATATATATATATATATATATATATATACAGAGAGAGAGAGAGAGAAAGAGAGAGAATAGATCCTGGTATATAGTTAAAGTAAAAGTAAAGGCTGGATAACTGTTAGTAATTATTATTAAATGCATTGTCTGATATTCAAGAAATTGTTAAGACCATTTCCTTTCTATCCTTCTATCTAGACTTCCTTTGTATTGATGGTCCAATCTAGAACAAATCAAGTTCTAAAACACTTTAAGAATGCTTTTCTCCAGGTCTTGATATTATTGCAGTTGATGTTGTCATTCTCTTCATTGTCATCGTTTTATTCAAACTATGATCCCTTCATTTCTCAACTATTTGCATGCATCCAGGAATTATACATCACCCAAAGGTAAGATCAGTTTCACAGGTTGTTATAAGTTGCCTTAGAAAGAAGTGATATCATTAATCTTCCTTTGAGCTCATATGGTATTTACTATATTCTTGAAATTTAGAAAGGTCTCTAATCAAGACCAAATTGGTTGTCTTAATATAAACTGTGTAACAATCAAAATTATTATCTGTTGGTAAATATTTTTTGAAGGATTGAGGGGCACAATTTAATAACTTTATTCCTTGCTCAGTTCTGATTATCTGATGGTTTCAAAATTGACTTTGCCTTAGTATCCTTTCCCATTTACTTCCATAGATATATAATCATAGTATAGCTACAGTAACATTCCAGAAATTTTTTTGAGTAACATATTCTGTGGGAAAACTAGTTGCAGTGTAATTTCTCAAAAGATTGTTCTTTTGTACCTGCACCTCCCACCTATTAGATAAGTATGGTTTCCTTTTATCTCGGTAGGAGGAGATAAGGTAAATTTTCATCCTCCATTTTTATTTTATTTTATTTAAAAAAAATATTTATTTATTTATTTGGCTGCTCCAGGTCTTAGTTGAAGCATGCAGGATCTTCGTTGCGGCGTGCAGGATCTTTTTTGTTGCTGTTGTTGTGGCATGAGAACTCTTAGTTACAGCATGTGGGATCTAGTTCCATGACCAGAGATGGAACCTGGGCCCTCTGCACTGGGAGTGTGGAGGCTTAGCCACTGGAGAACCATGGAAGTCCCCTTCATTTTATTTTATAAGTCAGAGAGAGGAAGAAAATTGAGGTTTCTATTAGAGCTAGTGATCACTGGACAAAGTCTATTCTTGTGGATTGCTATCTCTGCTGCCTGTGTAGGCAACTATGTTGCAGTTTGTGACCTCACCCCTCTCTTGCCTCAGGGATCCAGTGGCAGCCATCCTTAGGCTGGCTACTGGTCTTAACAATGGACTGCTGAAATAGTGTATTAATCCAGTCAGGTTCCCTCTTACAACTCTGGATCAGACTATGGAAATAATTTACCAATTAAGTAAAAGGACAAAACTTGAAAAAATGCTATACATGTGAGCATAGCACATATATTGATAAAACTAAAATTATGAGAAATCAGAGGAAATCAGTTGTGAAAAATGCATTAAGAGAAAAATCCTGTAGCTCATGAGAGAAACAACATGGCCGCTAAGATACCCTGGATACTTACCACCATTCTGATTCCCATTATAGTCCTTCCCTTGTCATCTCTAACAACTTCAAGAAGTTTATGTGTTTTTATTTTTTTAACTACAGCATGTATAAATTATTGTATAAGGGATAATATGCCTCAGTAGGGGCAACAGAGAGTGTGCATGAATTTCACTAATTTTCACTATCTGGAGGAAATGAAGACTAAGAACAAATTTCATAATGATGAATTGTTTAGCACAGAATGTATTACGAAAGGCCTTTTTGGAATGGCTTAGCAATAAAATGGTTTATCATGTGGGAGAATAGATTTATATTTGTTAAGGAAAGTATGAATAAATGTCATAGCACAGCTCTCTCATAAAAAATGTTTTATTTATTTTTGAATGATAGTTTTATGTATAACATGCATCTATAATTGTTAGCTTTACCTAAAGAAAATTGGGGCCAAGGTGGAATGTATTAGTTTTGTATTTCTGTTTAACAAATAACCACAAACTTAAGGGATTAAAACAATGTCCATTTATTAGTTCAGTTTTGTCAGACACAAGTCTGGTCTGGTGTGCCTGGGTTCTCTGCTCAGGGTGTCACAAGCTGAAATCATAACATTGGTCAGTTAAGTTCTTATCTGGAGGATCAGTGGAAATATTGCTTCTAAGCTCATTCTTGTTTCTTGGCATTGAAGGGCTGAGGTCTTCATTCCCTTGCTGTCAACAGAGACCTACTCTCAGCTTCTAGAGGTCACCCACATTCTTTGTCAAGTGGCCTCTTCCATCTTCAAACATGCGATGGTTGGATTTTGAATTTCTGACTTCCTCTTCTGTAACTAGCCTCAGAAAACTCTTAGCTTTTTTTTCTTTTTTTTTTAAAATTTGGCTGCGCCACATGGCTTGTGGGATCTTAGTTCCCCAAACAGGGATTGAACCAGTGCTCTCCGCAGTGAAAGTGCAGAGTCCTAACCAGTGGACCACGAGGGAATGCCCAGAAAACTCTTGGCTTTTAAAAGATTCTTGGGATTAGGTCAAGCTCACCTCAATAATCTCTCTTTATTTGAGTCAATTATGACATTATAACGTAACCTAATCATAGGAGTAATATCTGTTTTATTCATAATCCTAGGGATTAGGATAGAATATGTTGGGAGATATCTTGGAATTCTGTCTACCACAGCGATATTTTTACATGATTCTCTAGATATAGACAGGCCTGTTAATACCTATATAATTAGAGTATTAGAATGTGATTTCTACAAATTTGTAAATTAGTTCAATATTTAATATTATAAGATCAAGGGAAATGAAATATAACTTATATATTATAAGTAAAGAAATAAATGCAATGTAAATAGGGAAATCAGGTACCTGGTACTCATTTCTGGCAATTTAATCAAAACTACAGAAAAAAGATTTCAATTAAACTACTTATGGTTTTGAAAGCCATAATGAGACATTTTAATTATTTAATTACACATCTACTCAAGGAAAAATTGTTTGATGATCTATCCTGTATTCACTATAGACAAAGAATTTAGCTGAAGTCTGTACTACACAGAAGGAAACAAATTTAATTAAAAGTGACAACCTCATCACTTTGAGTACCATCTATTGTTTGCAACTGAGAACATTACATTTATATTATAATTAAGGATTGAAAAAGAAAGTACAAGAAATTCTCAATCTACACCTCTTTATTTAACTGTTGAGGAAACTGATCCAGAGAGATTGTGATTTGCCCAAGAAGATATAGTCATTTGATGGCAGAATTGAGACTACAATTCCTATCTCTGGTCCCAGAACTTTGTTTCTGTTGCTACTCCTTTACATGACTGACATCCTCATTGTTTCTTATGCCATCATCTCAACTGGATTCGAAGCACGAGTGTGAGAATCTGTTTAGTCCCATTCCTCTGCTTTGAAAAGAACTGAAGGAGTAGTCACTGTAAACCAAATTAAAAATTGAGTCCATTTAAAATAAAAATGAAAAGGACGGCATGACTAACAATGTGCCTGGTTATGACAGCTAGACATAGCAAGAAACACAAGATTTGAGTCAAGAACATGGTATACAAGCCTTGGCTCTGCCACTGACTGACTTTGGACACAGATATTGGCACTTAACCCCATGAGCAATTATGAAAGTATGAAGGAAAGATGAAAGATTAAATATGATATTAAGCTTCAGAATGAAACTTTCAACAATGGACTTAATTTTATGCTTAACTCTGATATATTTATCATAATATAATTCACATCATTTCTCTGCACATTGGTGATAGCTAGAATTAATTCTTACAGTTCTCTTTAGTTGGCAAAGCCCTTTCTTGGTCAGAATCAACCTTATTCCATTAACTCTGGTTTGCAGAAGATGATAGCCAGCAGTGTTGGAATTATTGATGTGTACTATGGGCAGGGATTTTGGTATCTGGACTCAACTTTAATGAATTTGAGCCAAGGAAAACACTTCATCAAAATCAAAGGACTCCAGATTTATTATTTCTTTTTTTTATTTAATAGAGCTCTTAAGTATAAAACAAAGAACTTTCATTGCCACAGAAGGCCTACTTCATCATAATTATAAAGGATACTCTCTCAAATAAAAAGTTGTACATTTTAGAAACATTAAAATAATCATTCAGGATGCTCCTCAAACCAGTTATAGAATTGTGGGGCTGGAGAGAGTCATAGAGATCATTCATCCCAACCTGGTTATTTTACAGGTGAGGAAACTGAGATACACAGTTTAATTTATGGATGAAGGTCTTGAAAACCCAGGACACATCCTCCAGGTTTAACATATTTTGTATCACATCATGCAACTTTTCAAGTACACATAACTTTCATTTTTTGACCTGAAAATATCCTGCAGTTTAGGATTGAGGAACTGAAATATTAATCATTCTCCTCTAAGGCATTCTAAGTCTGTTTAAAGTAGTTATTGTCATTATTATCGATCTTGAAATTAGCTTAGCTTTTACTTTTTAAGGTATATCAATGAAATAACTGTATTCTTCAGGCTTCTCTACAAAAGTGTTTTTTAAACTTAATTACATATTGAAATCAGTATGGGAGCTTTAAGAAATACAGGTCCTTGCATCTCACTTTCAGAGATTTTGATTTATTTAATTTGAGATATGATCTGGGTGGGATCTTTTTAAAAAAACTCCCTAGATGAGTCCATTGTAAGGCTAAAATTGAGAACCACTGCAAGATCAACAAAGTCGGCAGAGTTGGTAGCAAGAATCTAAGCTATCGGGTAATACAATTCTGGTATCTTTCTTCCGTACCTTGTGAGTTCCTTTAATTGATCAGAATGTTAAATGGAGAATTGGCACATTTTGCTCCTACTTTTACAAATGTTTTTTGTCTACTAAAAGTCTAAATATTTGCTAAACACTGGTAATATAAATACAAATAACATGTATACCCTGTCCTTAAGGTACTTCCTGTCATGGTGGGGTCAGATTAGGAGGCATTCTTGTCAATAAAGCTTATAAGACAATGGGAAGAGTGTCCAGACGAGGCACACATGGCTGATTTTGCCCACTGACGTTATTCATCTATAGTAATAGTTGTGCATGGAGCCTTTCTATCTATCCAGATATAGTTCACCTGGATGTAGTATATCATTTTGAGATGAACAGTTAAAAGAGTTCTTGGATAGGATGGCTGGTTTTCCAAATTCACTCAAATAACATGGATGGAGAATAGACACTTTCCTCCCTCATTGTGCTGGAAGCGTGTGTGATTTTGTATGAGTCAATGAGTCCATTGACATTAAAGAACAGTCAGTAGAGTTCAAGAAAAACACTTCTGCTTCTCCCTGAGCACACCCTGTTCATTCATGCTTCCCTCCAGCCGCATGAATACTTCTCTCCAACGACATAACCAGGCAGATTCTTGCCAACCTGTGGGGTGGATCTAGAAGGTGTATAAATAGTGATGAGGAAGAGATGAGAAATACGTTTTCATAAATGACTTAGAGTAATTTAACATATGAAGCCTCTGCTACTGAAAGGAATCAAAAAAACAATTTAACTTCTAGGCACTGTAGCTATTTTTTATTTTATTATATTGTATGTACATATGAAAAAAATTTTTTAATACTTGAAAAAAACACAATCAACTAAGCGAGAAATCAAAACATTTATTGTCTCTATTTGGTTTATATAATATGAACTATTAACTATCAACTTCACATACTATTTGGATATAATAAGAATCATATACAAGCTCAACGACTGAGGTGAAAAAATAAATCTCTATATGATGGGATTTACCAAAATTAAGATTAAAATTCTTTGAAAAGAAACTAGATTAAGCTCTGTGAAGTTAGGAACATTCTTAACTGCCAGTGTAGTATCTGGCAGATTTATTTGCTGAATGAATGAGGAAATGTCTTCAGTTTGTAAGCTAAATGTGCATTTGCCATTTTTCTCATTTGAAAGTGCTCAGAATCTGGTTTTAGTGTTTCTTCCTGTGTAATCATATTTATAGCTTTTAAAAAAGAAGTTAGAGACTGTCTTACACAAATTTTGATTCAGTGATATTAGCAGTAAAGTAGTACATAATAATTTCTTTATTATATTATAGGACTCATTGAACTGAACATTTTATGACAAATAAATAATCTTACAGTCAATGAATACCTAATAAAATAAAAGTATAAAGTAAATTTTCATATCTCATGTGATGATTAAAAATCATATTTGTATTTTAATAGATATTACGTATGCATTGCATTTATATATCAATTTCCAAAGCATTGATTATGGTTGGATATTAGCTATATAGTTTTGTGGATATACATTCTCGGTCAGTGGCCTCCAATTTTTTCAGCTCAAAGTTGGCAGTAACCATCCGAAATGGTATAAACCACTTGAAATGAAGCCTCTTCTTTCCTTGTGTGGCTGGTAAATTAGCCAACTATGTTCAAGTTTTACCACTCAAAATTGAAATCAGATGCTTTCTGAAAAGCATAGTAAAGCATTGCCCAGAGAATTCCCATTACTTCTCTCCAGTCACATTTAAGTATAATGTCCTGTCACTGTGGGGCTTACTGGTATCAAGAAGATGTCAAAAATATCTCTTCCTAAATTTAAAAAAGACCACTCAATATCTAAATTTCACTGTTAGAGATGGGGAGGATCCAGCTCTCTTAAATATTGTATTACTATGTTTTATGATAAAAATATGTTTATAAATATATATATCAACAATATGTTTCAATTCATATATAAGTAATAGGAGCTGGAATTTTGCATCATGAAACTGGAGAAGTGGTACAAGTACAAAGTTCTACATCACTGTTTCTTGCTCTCTGCCAACGAGTCATTCAGAAACATTAATACGTACATCAGTGACAAAATTGGCTTTTTTTTTTTTTTTTTTTTGCAGTACACGGGCCTCCCACTGTTGTGGCCTCTCCCATTGCAGAGCACAGGCTCCGGACGCGCAGGCCCAGCAGCCATGGCTCACGGGCCCAGCTGCTTCGTGGCATGTGGGATCTTCCCGGACTGGGGCACGAACCCATGTCCCCTGCATCGGCAGGCGGACTCTCAACCACTGCGCCACCAGAGAAGCCCAAATTGGCATTTTTTGAGTCAGTTTTACTTGATCAAGATCTATCCATGTAGATCAGAGGTATAAAACTGAAAAGACAGACATTCGATTATTTCACTGTATCAAATTAACCAATTTCCATCTCTACAGAATCAGTTCATTTGGTTTTTCATCCCATGAAACTTCATTAAGCATTAATTATATGACAAGACTTGTGCTAGACTCTAGGTATGCAGTAGTGACCAAAGCAGCCATGGTGTCTGCCATCACAGAGAGGTATTGGGAAAGAGAGACGTTAATCATATTAAGGCACACATTTTTATTTAATACATAATGCTAAGTGCTATGAAGAACTGACATGTTGTGCTACCAGAGTATATAATAAAAGGATCTTGATCTGCTCTGTGGTGTTTGGGAATTCTTCCCTCAGGAAGTGAAGTTTGACCTGGGTAACTATTCTTCAAATTTGAGAAAATAACAGAGAATATCTTAAGCAGAGAGAAGAGTTCTAGCAAAAGCCCTACAATGAGATAGAACATGACATTATGAGAAGTGAGACAATGCCAGTGAAGCTGGTGCAAAGAGCAAGGGTGGATGGTGTAAGACAAAGCTGGAGATGTAGGTGAGGTTGAAACCATGTAAGGTATTATTTTGTGCTATACAAAGGCTATGTCTTCATTCTCAGTGGCAGTGAAAAACCATTGAAGAGTTTCTAACCAAAGAAGAAGAAATGATGAACTTTTAGCTTTCAAAACATTAGTTTGATGGTAATATGAAGAAAGGATTGGGATAAGAGTGACTATGAAGAGATCAATCATTAGGCAATTCAGAAATCAAGTCTTGGGCAAATGGATGACTATACTAAGGTGGTGAAAGGCAGCTTAAAGAAGAGTGAATGCACTTAAGAGATATCTAGAAACTGAATCTAAATAATTGATTTAACATGGAAATAAGGAAAATAATTAGGTTAAGTTTCTAATTTTTACGACTAGGACACTGATGATCGTTGTATTGAGACAGGGAACACTGGAAGAGAACCGGGTAGTTGTTTTTGTAGAGGGCGATTTGCTTTGTTTTTTCATTCATTTGTATAGTTTTGTTTCGGGCAGGGAGAAATCAGGGATTTGATTTTGGCCATGTTGAGTCTGAGGTGCATCTGAGATATGTGGAGCTGTATAGTTCTTCATTGTAGTTCTATACTATACACCTTTCTCCTGCTGTCCGAAAGTGAGCATTCCTATGAAGTCTTTCATAAGCTGAAATGGCATAAAGCAAAGAAGCAATTACCTTAGGACACAACTTGCTAATGGTTGCATGAAATAAACTGAGATAAAGCACAGATGCTCACAGACAGAGTTCAAAGTTGTGGCGTCTTGATGCTGAGATGCTGAATATAGATCCCAGGGAAGGAACTTGGCAACTCCATTCTTACTGCTCGGGGTGTAGGCCGCTTTTGTAACGGGCTTGCTACAAAACCAATGCTGACCACCATTTTCACTCTTCACCTTTTTTTGTAAAAGTGAAAATCCTTTTTGATTTCTTTTGGTTAGCAAAAACAGGTACTAATGTAGGTCTTTCATAAAAATGAAGTGTGTAAAGTGAACTTTCACAAAACGGGTACCAGTACAGGTTTGGAAATCATCTAGGGCTAAAAATGTAAATCTGAAAGACCTGGGTATCTAGTCACCAGTTGACTAGATCAGCAATTGAAGCTGTAGATTTAGATGCAAGTGTAGAATAGGAAGTCTCACAGCCTAGCCTTGAAGAACTCTAACAATTGGGCTGAGGAGGCTGAGAATTGATCAGAGTTGGGAGTATAACCAAGAGGTTGTTGTTACAGGCAAAGGAAGAGAATGTTTGCAGGAGGAACTGACCAAAAGGTTCTGAAACTGTTGAGAGGTTACAGTGACAGTGAATTTTTTAATTGAAGGTTATTTCAATACAAAATCTGGCCAATAACTCAGAAGCCTGGAAAAAAAGTCTGACTGATGAATTTGATGATGTAGATGTCATTGGGTGTGACGATATTTTTATTTTTGTTTTTTAGGTTGGTAGGGGACACTTGAGAATTTTTAAAATCTGATGAGAGGGATCCAAGTGAGAAAGTATGTTAAGCATATTGGCATATTTATATGCATGTATTCTGTGTTCACTGTACTTTCCCTTCTCCCTTTCTAAGGAGAGAGCCAGGCCTTGGCAATCCCTTTTCCCGAGGAAAGGTTTATTCTGCCTTTCAGAATATTGTTTTCCCTGAAGCTCCTTGAGAGGATTATTTTATAGGAGTAGAAAAGGATGGGAGGGGCCTACCTATTCTATCAAGTGGGAGGAGGGTGAGAAAGGCTCTTGTGGCTTTTAAGGATCTTATCAAGAGCTCCTCAAGCATTCATAGTGAAATTTCTGTGGGTAGGAGCTGACAGATCTTCAGCGTCCTATGACTGTTGCCAGAAAATTATGGGAACAAGGCAGTAAAGGATTTGACAATTATTGCCAGGGATAAGCATACTGCATGCTAATTGTTTCCTTGTTGCTTTATCTCACCAGAAGCAAAAGTTACCCATGTTCAGCTTGTAGATTCAGACTGGTCTGAAAGCATTCTTTTTTAAATTATCTATCTAGGACCTTCAGTCTTCTGTGAAGTTCATCTGTTATTTTTCTTTACCTATTTTTTTCAAAGTAAATTTTTAGTTTGATTATATTTCAATTTTTTAAGCCTATTCTGCTTTCTCTTTTGTGTTACTTCTGTCTAGTCAGGATTTTATGGGTTATACTAGATTAGCATTCAAAGATTTAGCTATTTGTTTTCAGGTAGTAGTATTTTTTGGTGCTGTGTTGCTAACAGGCAGGAAAGAGATGTTTAGCTCATGAAAGAAACTAGCCCGCCTCCAAACAGCTGAATTTCAATGTGGTCCTATGATAGCATGCATCATCCCTTGATCCTGTAGTTGATGAGTTTATAATAAGCTTATTTAACATTAGATCTTGAACTACAATTTGGATCATCCAGTATTCAAAACCTGAGCCTGATATATTCAATTGTTACTCTTGAACAATAACAGTACAACTGTAGATTAAAGAAGGTTCAGTGCACTGAGTCCTATAATTTTATAGATAAAACACAAAATATCTGTATTTTTATTCTCTATTGTATGCTTGTGTAATTGGACTTTTCCATCACTCAGTAATTTTGGAATTATATTCAATATTCATCTCCTCAGCAGACTGCAATCTCTCAATGTGGACCAGCATGTCATGCTGAACACAGTATTCACAGTAACTTGCCTGGAAAATAGCAAGCCCTCAGTCAATATTTATTGAATGAATGAGTGGGTGGATAGATAAAGTATTTTCTTTTTAAATTTTCTTTTATTTATTTTTTTATACAGCAGGTTCTTATTGGTTATCTATTTTATACATATTAGTGTATACATGTCAATCACAATCTCCCAATTCATCCCACCACCACCACCACCACCCGCCACTTTCCCCCCTTGGTGTCCATACATTTGTTCTCTACATCTGTGTCTCTATTTCTGCCCTGCAAACAGGTTCATCTGTACTGTTTTTCTAGGTTCCACATATATGTGTTAATATACGACATTTGTTTTTCTCTTTCTGACTTACTTCACTCTGCATGACAGTCTCTAGTTCCATCCACATCTCAACAAATGACCCAATTTTGTTCCTTTTTATGGCTGAGTAATATTCCATTGCATATATGTACCACATCTTCTTTTTTTTTTTTTTTTTTTTCGGTATGTGGGCCTCTCACTGTTGTGGCCTCTCCCGTTGCGGAGCACAGGCTCCGGACGCGCAGGTTCAGCGGCCATGGCTCATGGGCCCAGCCGCTCCGCGGCATGTGGGATCTTCCCAGACTGGGGCACGAACCCGTGTCCCCTGCATCGGCAGGCGGACTCTCAACCACTGTGCCACCAGGGAAGCCCCCACATCTTCTTTATTCATTCATCTGTCGATGGGCATTTAGGTTGCTTCCATGACCTGGCTATTGTAAATAGTGCTGCAATGAACATTGGGGTGCATGTGTCTTTTTGAATTATGGTTTTCTCTGGGTATATGCCCAGCAGTGGGATTGCTGAATCATATGGTAATTCTATTTTTAGTTTTTTAAGGAACCTCCATACTGTTCTCCATAGTGGCTGTATCAATTTACATTCCCACCAACAGTGCAAGAGGGTTCCCTTTTCTCCACACCCTCTCCAGCATTTGTTGTTTGTAGATTTTCTGATGATACCCATTCTAACTGGCGTGAGGTGATACCTCACTGTAGTTTTTTTTTTTTTTTTTTTTTGCGGTACGCAGGCCTCCCACTGCTGCGGCCCCTCCCGTTGCAGAGCACAGGCTCCGGACGCACAGGCTCACCGGCCATGGTTCACGGGCCCAGCCGCTCCACGGCATGTGGGATCTTCCCGGACCGGGGCACGAACCCGTGTCTCCTGCATCGGCAGGCAGACTCTCAACCACTGTGCCACCAGGGAAGCCCTCATTGTAGTTTTGATTTGCATTTCTCTAATAATTAGTGATGTTGAGCAGCTTCTCATGTGCTTCTTGGCCATCTGTATGTCCTCTTTGGAGAAATGTCTATTTAGGTCTTCTGCCCATTTTTGGATTGGGTTGTTTGTTTTTTTAATATTGAGCTGCATGAGCTATTTATATATTTTGGAGATTAATCCTTTGTCTGTTGATTCATTTGCAAATATTTTCTCCCATTCTGAGGGTTGTCTTTTTGTCTTGTTTGTAGTTTCCTTTGCTTTGCAAAAGCTTTGAAGTTTCATTAGGTCCCATTTGTTTATTTTGTTTTTATTTCCATTACTCTGGGAGGTGGATCAAAAAAGATCTTGCTGTGATTTATGTCAAACAGTGGTCTTCCTAAGTTTTCCTCTAAGAGTTTTCTAGTGTCTGGTGTTACATTTAGGTCTCTAATGCATTTTGAGTTTATTTTTGTGTATCATGTTAGGGAGTGTTCTAATTTCATTCTTTTACATGTAGCTGTCCAGTTTTCCCAGCACCACTTATTGAAGAGACTGTCTTTTCTCCATTGTATATCCTTGCCTCCTATGTCATAGATTAGTTGACCATAGGTACGTGAGTTTATCTCTGGGCTTTCTATCCTGTTCCATTGATCTATATATCTGTTTTGTGCCAGTACCATATTGTCTTGATTACTGTAGCTTTGTAGTGTAGTCTGAAGTCAGGGAGTCTGATTCCTCCAGCTCCATTTTTTTCCCTCAAGACTGCTTTGGCTATTCAGGGTCTTTTGTGTTTCCATACAAATTTTAAGGTTTTTAGTTCTAGTTCTGTAAAAAAATGCCACTGGTAACTTGGTAGGGATTGCATTGAATCTGTAGATTGCTTTGGGTAGTATAGTCATTTTCACAATATTGATTCTTCCAATCCAAGAACATGGTATATCTCTCCATCTGTTTGTGTCATCTTTGATTTCTTTCATCAGTGTCTTATAGTTTTCTGAGTACAGGTGTTTTACCTCCTTAGGTAGGTTTATTCCTAGGTATTTTATTTTTTTGTTGCAATGGTGAATGGAGCTGTTTCCTTAATTTCTCTTTCTGATCTTTTGTTGTTAGTGTATAGGAATGCAAGAGGTTTCTGTGCATTAATTTTGTATCCTGCAACTTTACCAAATTCATTGATTAGCTCTAGTAGTTTTTTGGTGGCATCTTTAGGATTCTCTATGTATAGTATCATGTCATCTGCAAACAGTGACAGTTTTACTTCTTCTTTTCCAATTTGTATTCCTTTTATTTCTTTTTCTTCTCTGATTGCCATGGCTAGGACTTCCAAAACTATGTTGAATAATAGTGGCACGAGTGGACATCCTTGTCTTGTTCCTCACCTTAGAGGAAATGGTTTCAGTTTTTCAGCATTGTGGATGATTTTTGCTGTGGGTTTGTTGTATACAGCATTTATTATGTTGAGGTAGGTTCCCTCTATGCCCACTTTCTGGAGAGTTTTTATAATAAATGGTTGTTGAATTTTGTCAAAAGCTTTTTCTGCAACTATTGAGATGATCATATGGTTTTTATTCTTCAATTTGTTAATATGACTTATCACATTGATTGATTTGCATATATTGAAGAATCCTTGCATCCCTGGGATAAATCTCAGTTGATCATGCTGCATGATCCTTTTAATGTGTTGTTGGATTCTGTTTGCTAGTATTTAGTTGAGGATTTTTACATCTATATTCATCAGTGATATTGGTTTGTAATTTTCTTTTTTTATAGTATCTTTGTCTGGTTTTGGTATCAGGGTGATGGTGGCCTCTTAGAATGAGTTTGGGAGTGTTCCTTCCTCTGCAATTTTTTGGATGAGTTTGAGAAGGATAGGTGTTAGCTCTTCTCTAAATGTTTGATAAGTTATATTTTCTACTGAAACATTTCCCCAGTTCTCTAAGGTGCTAAGATATTTCCCAAATGATTTCTTTTTTTAAAAAATTGGATACTTTTCCTTTCATTTTTAATTCATGTAACATTTATTTAAAACCTGGTTTATGCCAAGCATAGTGCTTGTAGCTGCTTTCACAATTCATAATGTAGTGTGTATTCTTATCATACTTACAAACCTACTGCATTGACTGCCAAAGGAAATTTCTGGACACGGAGGATGTTTGACTGTGCAAACAGTGGCCTTCCTCCTTTCCAATGTGTCCTAGAAAGAAATTCAGAGAAGGAAATGACAGTAACTATTCAATGGCAAATATGTTTTAGAGATTATATGTAAGGAGAACTACACTGGCCACAGTGTAGTTATAAATAAGAAGTCCTGGGAAAGGTTCAACATGAACACATGTTTGGATCAAACAGTCTTGTTATGCAAAAGACAGATTGCTGGAAAGGTACGCCAGCCAGGAGATTCACTCACTAGTGGCTGTTATTATTAAAGCAGTTATAGCCAAAATATTTTATTTAGTGTGATATTTATATTGCCCTTGCTATTTATGGATACACGGTTGGACTTTTCCACTGTAATTCAGGAGAAAGGCCACACTGATTCACTTGAAGGTATATATGTATTATGTTGTTATCCTTACTTGTTAGCTCACAGAACAGGTAAATTAATATTTACTAAGAGCAGAGGTCTTGGCTAGGGTTTTATATACCTTCTTACATTTTATCCTTTAAGAATTTCTATGCAGCAACTCCTAGTAGTTCTGCATAAAGATGAAAAAATTAAGACTCAGAGAATCTAATTTGCCTAAGTCACAGCTACTAAGTCATAAGGTCAGAATTTGATTCCAGTTCCCTGAGAGTTGAAATTTTACGATTATCCCATTATGAACATTGGCCAAATAGGCACTAGTAATACATGTTCCAGACTTTAAAGAAAACCCAAGTGTAAAACTAAGTGAATAAATCAGTGCATATTATCCAATGCCTAAACAGGCTTATTTCAGGAATGAAAAGGTGATTCAATATAGGGAAGTTTACCATAATAATTTTTGTCATTAACAAATTAAAGGAGAAAAATCAAACTATTACATCAGGAAATGCTACCCTCCAAAAAGCATTTGATAAACATCAGCAGGATCTATTCTTGGTAAAAAACAACAACAAAACAATAATAGATGAAACTTTCTTAAACATAATTAAAAATTATTAGCAGTCAATTTTTTTACATATTTTTAAATAGTTGTATTCTACAAATATTTTGGTAAGAGATTGGGAAAATTTTTATTATCACTATTATTCAAATAATTTTTGGAATTTCTATGAAGTGTAATATATCAAGCAGAATTAATCACACAAAATATCACAAAGGAAAGGATAATATCATAAAAATTTGAGGTATTTAAGGAAGAAGCTACTAAATCTAATAAAAATTGTTACAAGCCGACTAGATATGACAAGCTAAATAATAGTTTTCCTTAATACTAAAAGTGAGTTATAAATTAAAATAAAAAAGATCTCATTCACAAAAGCAGAGTCAAAAATACCAACATATAAAAATGGAAAAAAAAAAGATATTCCTTGCAGAATGGAGTTTCTAGGATAACAGGACACAAAATGTCAACAATAGGAGAGTGATTAACTCATTATAGTAAATTTTCTTAATATAATAATATGTAATTATAAAAATAATAAATATAAATGTACTTAGTTTTAAATGATGTTCATGACATGATAAGACTAATGAGTACATTACTCATTTTTATCGAAAGATAGCTTTCATATTATATATTTATATGTATAATATATATTTCTATAGGTATATATTTTATATGAAACCCTTGACATTATATCTCTATGGGGGTATTTATGTATGTCTGCATGTGTGTGTGTATGTGAGCAGAAAGCTGGACAAGTCAAAAACTACAGAGAACCTAGAATAGTACATATCAGTAATACATGTTTATTGTTATTTTCATGTCTTTTTAAAATTTTTCCTTAAAAAATTTTCTCATGAAGAAGCTGGGAAAAATAAACTCCAAACTGTAAGTTGCTGTCTTCAGGAGACAGGATTTCACAGACTGGGTCTGTATGGGCAGGACAATGTAAATGAGGCTTTTACTTTCAATCTCAGGTAGGTTTTTTTTTAAGTGTCTGTAGACTTAGAGGACATTTTTACCTTACAGTGTTTTCCAGTACTTTTCAAGGAAAAATAAAGAAGAAATTTTTTTTAATGTTAGGAGAATTTTCAAATTCCAAATATCATAAAATGTCAGAACTGGAATTGGTGTTCAGTGGATACATTCAGTCACTCACAAAAAGACATGATTTACACTGTGTGACATTACGTAAGCCCTCATTCACTGATGAGAACATTGAAGTCTAGAAAGAAATATAGACTTTGCCTCTTGTTTTGAGGTTAGCAAACTAGAACAGAAACAAAACCCACAAAAAACCCTGAGGGATTCATACATGGGACAAGTGTGTTTCAGATAAGCTTCTCTCCACACAAGGAAGGTAGGGAACAGTATGAAGGAACTAGAGTAGCAGGGACCAGCCATGATCATCTAGGAGTAGTAAGAGTACTAATAACAGAGATCATAATCCTTGCCATAGTAGCTGCCACTTCTTGTTAGGCACTAGTATGGGCAGTTTTTAGTTTATATCGTTAATTCTCACATTGAACCTATGAGGTAATGCTTGGTCACATTAATTTTCAGAGGTGAAACTGTGTCTAAGAAATTTCCAGAGTTAAAGGATATGCCCAGAGTTCAGTGATGTGATGCTAAATGTTTAACTACCAGCTTTGAGGAAAAATAAATGTATGCCTATATACTCACACATATGTTAACTATATGCAAAGATAAATTTATGTACACACATAACCTTACTATAATTTTTACTTACGTAAAAGATGTGTAGCACACAATTTATAAATATAATAAAATATAAAATACTCTATTGTAAATCCATGTAACCAGTTGAGTCTCACAGGATGCTCTCTGATTTTTGCTGAACTCAGCATCCATACATCTGTGATTGTAAATGATGGAAAAATGTAATTTGGATGTGAAAATGGTTTGAAATTTTCATTTATATTAATGAGTAAGATGAAGTGAAATAGCAAAGCCACATATTGGAACTTTATTCATTAATCAATACTTCGAGCAACTTCTTTACTGAATCCCAGAATAGCTTTTGAATGCTGGCAGAATATTTCTTTAATTGTTTTTGTGCTATTCAAAATATAAATGTTACATATCTGACATAATTTTAAGTTTAATCTGCATTATTAACGTTTTCTCAATCATTTTCTTAAGTATAGTCAATCAGAAAGACAATAAAGCAAACCCTGATTTGTAGCATGTGCTGATTTCCATAGTGTAAATACCCCCATCAATGGCCAGTGAAAGCTGGTATGAGCCAGCTTCAGGACCCAGTGCCAGATTTGCAAAAGGGAGGTAGAAAAATACTTTAAAAGGGAGAAAATTTAATCTTGGCCTATTCAGATATTACTCTGATTTCTAGTAATACTTAGGGATTTAAAAAAAATAATTTAAAAAAATTTTTACCATACCCTTTCCAGCATTTATTGTTCCTAGATTTTTTGATAATGGCCATTCTTACCCTGAGAAAACCATAATTCAAAAAGTGTCATGTACCACAATGTTCATTGCAGCACTATTTACAATAGCCAGGACATGGAAGCAACCTAAGTGTCCATCGACAGATGAATGGATAATGAAGATGTGGTCCATGTATACAATGGAATATTACTCAGCCTTAAAAAGAAAGCAAATTGAGTTATCTGTAGCAAGGTGGATGGACCTAGAGTCTGTCATACAGAGTGAAGTAAGTCAGAAAGAGAAAAGCAAATGCCATATGCTAGCGCATATATATAGAATCTAAAAAAAAAAGGTACTGGTGAACCTAGTGGCAGCGCAGGACTAAAGACATAGACATAGAGAATGGACTTGAGGACACGGAGTGGGAGGGGGAAGCTGGGGCAAAATGAGAGTGGCATCGACATATATACACTACTGAATGTAAAATAGCTAGTGGAAAGCAGCAGTATAGCACAGGGAGATCAGCTCAGTGCTTTGCCGATGACCTAGAGGGGTGGGATAGGGAGGGAGGGAGGGAGGGAGGCTCAAGAGGGAGGGGATATGGGGATATATGTATGCGTATGGCTGAGTTACTTTATTGTACAACAGAAACTAACACAGTATTGTGAAGCAATTATGCTCCAATAAAGATCTATTAAAAAACATTTTTGATTTATTTTCAAATTTAGAGAAAATTTGCAGGAAAAGTACAAAGACCTTCCACATGTTCTTCAGCAGTTGTTTATGTGTCTCCCCAATTTGCTTTATTATTTTTCTCCAAATCTTCTGTCTTTCCTTTCTCCATTTTTTCTCTCTCTCTTTCCATTTATCTCTCTTTCTGTGTCTCTCTCTCTGATCAGTCATGCTAGGTGTAGGTGTTTATCAATTTTATTTACCTTTTCAAGGAACCAGATTTTAGCTTCATTAATTTTGTCTTTTTTTTCTCAGACTACATTATTGTTTTTTGCTCTATCACTATCATTTTCTTTATTCTACTTAAGTCTAAGCTGTTCTTTTTTTCCCCTAGCCTCTTAATGGAAAAACTTGGTAACAGATTTTAAGAACATTATTCTTTAATAGGAACTTCTCAGGTTACACATTTCCCCCAAAACACAGCTTTAAGTTGATCCTGCAAATTTTGTTGTGATATATTTTTACTATAATTTCTCTTGCAATAACTTCTAATTTCCCTTGTAATTTGTTTTTGGGCTGTGAGTTACCTAGCAGTGTGTCAAATTTTGAAACAATTGGGGCTTTTATACATACCTTATACTTACTGATTTCTAATTCAATCCTCTATTAGTTTTTCAGTTATAACTACTTACATTATTTTAAGTGATTGTTCTAAGGATTGCAATACATATTCTTTATTTTAGAATGAATATTGTACCACTTTATGTAAAAGGAAATAACTTTGCAATAGTTCAATTCCTTTTATCTGGTTACTGTTGTTCTTGTCATGTTTATTACAGCTACTTATGAGTCCCATGACAGTGCTGTTATTTTCATTGTCACACATTTTTTTAAAAAGTAATGATAAAATATTCTTTGCATATTCTTTAATTCTGTTGTATTCTTTAATTTTTATTGACATATTTACTATTTCTAGTTCTCCCTACTCTTTCCTATAGATTCAGTATTCACCTGGTTTCTGTTCTTTTCAGCCAGAAGAATTTTTTTTTTTTTTTTAGTTTTTCTTTCATTGCAGAACTACTGGAAATACATTTTCTCCATTTGTACCTGAAAACTTCATAATTTTTGCTTTCATACCTAAAATATATTTTTATTGGATATTGTATTTGTGGTCATTGATATTTTTGTTGTTTCAGAATTTAAGGAGACAATTCTAGTGGGATGAAGTTCAACATTTATCCATATCATTATTTTTCCCTGAATGTAATGTCATTTTCTTCTAGCTATTTTCAAGATTAAAAAAAAATCATCAGTTTGGTTATGATACATCTAGGTGGGGTTTCCTTCGTATTTATATGACATGTGGTTTATAGAGTTTCTTGGATCTGTAAAATTATATCTCTTTTTAAACCATATTTGGGAATTTTGGGGCCATTTTCTTCAATATCCACATCTCTATCTCCATGAAATATTAAAGAAGTCAGCCATGTTGATATCTGGAGATAAAGCATTCCAGGCAGAAGGGAGAGTCAGTATCCAATGCCCTAAGGTAGGAGCATATCTAGCATGTTTGCAGAATACGAAGGAAGCCTGGACAACTGGAGCAGTGAGTAAAAGGGAATGCAGGAGAAGAAATTAGAGAGGTCACATCATATAGGAGTATCCAATATTTTTAAGAGAAGTTTGGGTGGTAAAGTTTAGGTGGAGAACCCTTGGAGGGTTTTATCAGAGGAGTAATGTTGCTCTTGTAAAGGTATTACTCTGGAATCTATATTGAGAATATATTATGGTTGCGAGAGAGCATTAACAGGAAAATCGGTTAGAAGTTATTTAATAACTCAGGCAAGATATATGGTAGAGTGTGCCATCAGAGCTGATAAGAAAGTGTCAGATTCTTGATATATTCTGAGGATAGGTCCAACTGGATTTACTGACCCATTGAATCTGGAGAGTGAGAGAAAGAGAGAAGTCTTAAATATTTGCAAAGCTTTGGGTCTGAAAGCTAAAAGGATAGCATTGTCTTCAACTTACAAAGGGTAGACTTTGGGTTGATCAGGTTTGGGTAGGAAGAAGTCAAGAGTATAATTTTGGACTTAGTATGTTTGAGATATCTATTAGACCATCAAGACAATATATCAAGTAGATAGTTGCATATACAGATTCAAGAAAGAGATCTGGGTTGGAAATATAAAACTGGAAGATATAAGCATATCAATCTGTAACTATGATTGGATAAAATCACCAAAGTAGTGAGTTTAAGTACAGAAAATAATAGAATCAAGAACTGAGACACTGGGATCAGGATTGAGGTAAATGAGATGAGGAGGACCCAGTAAAATAACCAGAGGATGGCAGTGAGGCAGGAAGTCAATGAAGAAAATATATCAAGGAGGAGAGAGGGTGATCAGCTTTGTACAATGCTTCTGATCATTAATTTTAAATAAGGGTTGTGAATTAATTGAATGTAACAACATTGAGTTCATTACTAATCTTGATAAAGGCATCTTTGGTGGAGAATTGGGAGTAAAAGTTTGGAGAGACGTTAAAAAAGTATAGTGGGAGGAAAGTTGGAGATGAGTAGAGAAGGCTCTATTGAGGATAAGTCTTGAGAAGTTGCTGGAAAAGAAAGTAGCTGAATAGGGCTGTTGTTGGCAGGGAAAGTGAGGTGGTGAAAAGGTTATTTTTAAAATTTAAAGTGTGTGATGATTAATTTCATGTGTCAACTTGACTGCACCATGGAGTGCCCAGATATTTTAAAAATTTTTATTGAAGTATAGTTGATTTATAATGTTGTGTTAATTACTGCTGTACAGCAAAGTGATTCAGTTATACATATGTTTATGCTCTTTTTCATGTTGTTTTTATTATTGGAGTGTAGTTGCTTTACACTGCTGTGTCAGTTTCTCCCGTACAGCAAAGTGAATAAGCCATATATATAAATATATCCTCTTTTCTGGGGATTTCCTTCCCATTTAGGTCACCACAGAGAACCAAGTAGAGTTCCCTGTGCTATACAGTAGGTTCTGATTAGTTATCTATTTTATACATAATAGTGTAAATATGTCAATCCCAATCTCCCAGTTCATCTCACCCACCCTTTTCCCCCTTGGTATCCATACATTTGTCCTCTATGTCTGTGTCTCTATTTCTGCTTTGCAAATAAGATCATCTATACCGTTTTTATAGATTCCATATATATGCATTAATAATACAATATTTCTTTTTCTCTATGACTCACTTCATTCTGTATGACAGTCTCTAGATCCATCCATGTTGCTGCAAATGCCATTATTTTGTTCTTTTTTATGGCTGAGTAATATTCCATTGTATACATGTACCACATCTTCTTTATCCATTCATCTGTTGATGGACACTTAGGTTGCTTCCATGTCCTGGCTATTGTAAATAGAGCTGCAATGAACATTGTGGTACATGACTCTTTTTGAATTATGCTTTTCTCTGGGTATATGCCCAGTAGTGGGATTGCTGGCTCATATGGTAGTTCTAATTTTAGTTTTTTAAGGAGCCTCCATACTGTTCTCCATGGTGTCTGTATTTATTTACATTCCCACCAACAGTGCAAGAGGGTTCCCTTTTCTCCACACCCTCTTCAGCATTTACTGCTTGTAGATTTTTTTGATGATGACTATTCTGACTGGTGTGAGGTGATACTTCATTGTAGTTTTGATTTGCATTTCTCTAATAATTGGTGATGTTGAGCATCTTTTCATGTGTTTGTTGGCCATCTGTACATATTCTTTGGAGAAATGTCTATTTAGGTCTTCTGCCCATTTTTTGATTGGGTTGTTTGGGGTTTTTTTTTTTGATATTGATGTGTATGAGCTGTTTGTATATTTTGGAGATTAATCCTTTGTCAGTTGCTTCGTTTGCAAATATTTTCTCCATTCTGAGGGCTGTCTTCTCATCTTGTTTATGGTCATGTTCTTTTTCATTATGGTTTATCACAGGATATTGAATATAGTTCTCTATGCTATACAGTAGGACCTTGTTGTTTAACCATCCTATATAAAATGGTTTGCATCTGCTAATCCCAAACTCCCAATCCTTCCCTCCCCCACTCTCCTCTCCCTTGGCAACCATAAGTCTATTCTCTATATCTATGGATCTGTTTCTGTCTCATAGATAAGTTCATTTGTATCGTATTTTAGATTCCACATATAAGTGATATCATATGGTATTTGTCTTTCTCTTTCTGACTTACCTCTCTTAGTATGATAATCTCTAGATCCATCCATGTTGCTGCAAATGGCATTATTTCATTCTTTTTTATGGCTGAGAAATATACCACATTTTCTTTATCCATTCACCTGTCGATGGACATTTAAGTTGTTTCCATGTCTTGGCTGTTGTAAATAGTGCTGCTATGAAATAGGTGTGCATGTATGTTTTTGTCCTGGGTATATATCCAGAGTGCCCAGTTATTTGATTAAACATTATTCTGGCTGTGTCTGTACAGTTGTTTCTGGATGAAATTAACCTTTGAATCAATAGACTGAGTAAAGCAGATTGCCCCACCCATTGTGAGCAGGCCTCATCCAATCCACTGTAGGTCTGAATAGATCAAACGTGCTAAGCCAGGGAGAATGTGCTTTCTCTGCCTGACTGTGCTTGAGCTGGGACTTTGATTTTCTCCTGCCTTTGGACTCAGACTGGAACGTACACCATTGGTTCTCCTGGGTCTCTAGCTTGTCAACTGCCAATCTTGGGACTTCTTGATCTTTATAGCTGTGTGAGACAATTCCTTATAATAACTTTCTAGATAGTTAGATAGATAGATACAGACACAGATATAGATATAGACATAGATATAGGTATAAAGATATAGATACAGATATAGATATCTTATTGATTCTGTTTCTCTGGAGAGCCCAGACTAATACAAAGTGGGAGAAATTGTAGCATGCTTGTAAACTAATTGGAATAATACAAGAAAGAGAGAAGAGGAAAGTTTGTGGGGTTATAAGTTTTAGTAGGAAAAAAAGGAATGAGATTTACTGCAAAAATGAAGAGATTGGAATGGTTTATTTATAGTAACAGGTGACAAAGAACAGTATATGGATGCAAGTGCTGGTTGGTAAATATATTGGATGGGGAGTCTGAAATTTTCATCTACTTTTTAAAATTTTCTCAGTGAAGAAGGGAGCAATGTCACTGGCTAACAGTGAAGTTAGGGAGATGTTGGTTTGAGGAGATTGCATATGTGAAGTCATTTAGGGGAGTGGGAGAGCAAAGGTGCTATGCAAACATGTTTTGCCCAGTATCCATTCAGCTGCACACTGCAGGTGATAGATCAACTTATGCTGGTAAAGAGATAAAAGAATTTATTAGTTTGCATAATAGCCCAGATGTGAAGAGGGTTTCAGAATTAGTTGACCTAGAGACTCAATGATGTAATCATAAGTCTAGTTTATTTTGGTCTCTCCCTGCTGCTGTCTATTCCTCCAGCTTCTTCTAAGTCAGTGTTTCTCAACTGGGAGAGATTTGAAAGGGGATATTTGAAAATATCTAAAACATTTTGTCACAGTTGGAAGGTTTCTACTAACATCTAGTTGTAGAGGCCAGGGATGTTGCTAAATGTTCTACAGTCTCCCCAAATAAAAATTATCTGGTCCAAGTAGCCCAGATAGTTCACTGAATAATTGTTTCAGTAGAAATAAGGGCTACCTCTTATATCCAGGAAGGGAAGGGAAAAGAGGATTGCCTTTTTTTCTGTAACTTGTTTTTGAGAGTGAAGGAACTTCCTAGGAGCCCTTTGAATACATTCTCTTATGCTTATCGGATCAAGTTGATTAAGGGACTCATCCTTTAATACAATCACTGGAAAAAGGGATGAGATTATCAGGAGTATCTTCAAAAAATCAGGGTGAAACCTTGGTCACAAAATTGTATTGATACTACTTGTTGGTGCTAGGTAAGCTAGATTTTGGGGTGTCAACCACAGTTATTATACCAGTTAAATTTGTAATTAATCTATACTAGTAAATATATGGATAAATAAGGTCGTAAGGAGTTAATAGCTGATTCCGCTCACATGGTGTGGTAGATATTCAGTTTTCTGATTTTCTTTTTATATCTAAGAGGGGCTAAGTGGGCAAAACAGCCAATAGATGGCAGTTAGATTATGCTTCCCACTATATACTTAGCACCGACATTCTCTTAGGCTTGGATAGGTGGATATCACTTTAGGATAAAGAAGATTAAGATGAGAAATAAAAATGCTACAGAAAGACAAGTTCCAGATGTCTGCTGAGATCATTCTCCAAATGCATGACAAAGTGTTGCTTACCAATGGGACTGCAGAAAGCACACAATTAGCAGTTGCCTGGCAACCAAAACACCATCAGCAGTACCAACTCATAAAAAGTGTAAGAAATCAGGCCATTGTTCTTTTTCCTTCTTTTAAAATCTTTGGTAGCAGCTGACTTAGTTTATTTACATAATTAAAAATAACATCTGTATTAGAGTTCTCCAGAGAATCAGAACCAATAGGATATGAAAGGAGATTTTTAAAATTTGATCCCGTTTAGACTATAATTAAATCTATAGGCAGTTTTCCAAAATATAAAAGGCAGTAAGTTAGCAGGAGTGCTTTAGTCCCCCAGATATATTTTTCTGCTTTTCTAAGTAATGTTTCTGCATGTAAATTCACAAACACTTGGAAAAGTCTAGCCATATTCTTTTAAAATTAAAAAAAAAATTTAATACAATTTTTAAAGGTTACACTCCATTTACAGTTATTACAAAATATTGGCTATATTCCCCATGTTGTTCAATACATCCCTGTAACCTATCTTACACCCAATAGTTTGTACCTTGAAAGGAGATTTATTATGAGGAATTGGCTCACATGATTATGGAGGATGAGGTGTCCCGCCATCTGCCATTTGCAAGCTAGAGATTCAGGAAAGTTGGTGATGTAATTCAACTTGAGTCCAAAGGTCTGAGAATCAAGGGAGCCAGTGACGTATATCCCAGTCTGAGGGCAAAAAGAAGATGAAATAAGATGCCCTAACTCCAGCAATGAGGCAGGAAAATAGGGCTGAATTCTTCCTACCTCCTCCTTTTGTTCTATTCAGAACCTCAATGAGTTGGATGCTGCCCAACCACATTGTGGAGGGCAGCCTACTTTACTGAGTCCCCTGATTCAAATGCTAATCTCATCCAGAAACACTGTCATAAACACACACAGAAACAATGTTTTCTCTGGACACCTTGTTAGCCCACTCAATTTGACACATAAAATTAACCACCACATCAACCCCTTGTCAAATTGGTACCCACATACATATCCTTAAATCATACTTAATCTTCAAATAAATACAATAACAAGGTCATAATACCATCTAACATGATACAACTATCCTACAACCAAAAACAGACTAACCCCTACCCTGGAAGAGGAGGTAAAGTCCTTGAGCAATATTTACTCTTCTTCTTGATGTCCTATAACTTAAGTAATATGATGTAAAATTAACCACATTTAAATACTATGATATAAAATCAATACATCTCATGTTATATGATAAGAAAAGGAAATAAAGAAAACATATATATCCTGTACACACACACGTATTCGTAGTAAAATGAGGAGGAAATGCTGATGACAATTACAGTCCTCATTTCTGTAATTTGTCACACGGCCATAGCTAGTGTTCATAACCACTGCCTTTCGGTTCTCATCTATATTCTGTTTGCTTCCAACAAGTGGCCCAATAGACACTTGAAGGGATCTCCTATATTCCAGACATACTCTTCCTTGCCTCCATTGTGGAGTTGTAGTCTAATTTCCCCTGAGTAGTCAGAATCAATCACCCCAGCCACTACTGTAACTCTCTTCTTTGCCTGGTGACTCAGAGGAATAAGTAGCCCAAAGTGGCTGGGTGGCAGTCTTAACTTTGGTTCAGTGGAATCATTGTTGTATCTCCTGGTGAAAGGATTCTTCCCTCTGGAAAATTATGAGAACAGGAAACAAAAATTTTGCTAATGCATCAGTAGGGGTAATAGTGAGTGGTGCTGTTCCCATTTCTACCTCCTGACTCTTGGACCCATGAATCCTGGCTACTGGATAAACAGCACCATATACTGGACACTAATTCAGAGCATATACAGCCTTCTGGAGAACCTTTCACTAACCCTGCAAGGTGTTGCTTCCCTCCCCCCTTTCAAAAAGACATTCCACCATTCTATCAAGCTTGAGGATAGTGAGGAAGATGACAAGACTAGTAAATTCTATGGGCATGGGCCCATTGCAGTACTTATTTTGCTGTGAAGTGAGTTCCTTGATCAGAAGCAATGCTGTGTGGAATACCATAATGGTGGATAAGGCACTTTATAAGTCCATGGAAGGTAGTTTTGGCGGAAACATTGTAGGCAGGGAAGACAAATATGTATAATCATATCTTAATGCTAGGATTTCAGTACTGTGGCATACTGATGAGAAACAGTTGAGCCAGATAGAATTTGTGCATACGGTATTTATATACATATGTGTACCTCTCAAGTCAACTCAGGCATCAGGGGACCTGGGTTTTAGTCACACTTTGCTATGAACCCGCTGCTTGGGCAAGTCAGTGAACCATTCTAGGACCATTTCTCTCTATTGTAAATGAAAGGATTAGACTAGAAGGTTTCTAATGACACTGATTTAACATTCTTATAGCCTATGGACAAAACATTTATCTGCTTGTGTATTTTTGAAGACTTTTGAAAAAAATGTTACTTACAAAGTTTATAAATCCTAATAGAATTCAATTTAATTTGAAAAAGGCAGTTAGGTATTTTATACCTTATAATTCCCTTTGGTGTTACCAATAAACATTCGTCCAATTCAACAAACATTTATCGTGCAAAGTGTCCTTTGCGCTGTAGGTACTAGGAAACTTGTAATCATGTGATATAGGCAGGCATAACTTCAGTTCTAGTCATGTTGCATTTTGTGTACTTACCTGTCATTTCACAATAGCCC
This sequence comes from Mesoplodon densirostris, assembly GCF_025265405.1. Classification (NCBI taxonomy): domain Eukaryota; kingdom Metazoa; phylum Chordata; class Mammalia; order Artiodactyla; family Ziphiidae; genus Mesoplodon; species Mesoplodon densirostris. Next base: position 47,540,713 of record NC_082668.1, read on the forward strand.
TGAGGGAGTATGTGAATGTAGCATGTGTGCAGTATAATTTTACTACAGAAAAGCCTTTGGGTTTTCTTTATTCTTCCTTGTAAGCAACTGTTTATTTTAACCCATTTTGTTAAAATTTCCCAACATGTAACTACATTATTATTAAAATGTTCGATGTCATCATTGGTGCTCCATCAGTTTTATTTTTATTAAATAATTTTTCAAGGCCTTATAACTACTTAGCACTGTTTTATTACATTGAGGCATTATAGCATGTTGGTTAAGACCATGAATTCTGGAACTAGGCTATAGGTCTGAATCCTGACTTTGCTACTTAGTAGCAGTGATCTTGGGTGGGATATATAAAAATCTCTGTATCTCATTTTCTTATGCATAAAAATTTGGATAGAAATAACACCCACTCTGTAGGGATATTGTGAGAATTAAATAAATTATTCCACTGGGAGTGCTGAGAATAGTACCTGGCCTGGCACATGGTAAGAGCTCAAGAAACATTAGCTATTATTATTATTATTTCCATTTTTTTCCTGCTCTTATTTTATAATGGAAGTCAATGGAAAATTAGAATTCATAAACCTACTTGACTCTAAAGTATATATTTTTTAGATACACTACTTTTATTTAGAATTTTTGTAGTGACATATATATCAGAGATGGATTAATACTATAACATAAACCAAAAATGGATAATCTTGAGCTTGATAAATAATATTGCTCAATGGTGGATCATTGCTTGCAGGTGTGACACCTGTTTACCTACAAAGGCCAAATGTTTTAATTACCTTATTTGTGTAAAAACTTGGCTCTTTGAAAACAGAAAGGAATTTTCCAGAGAAAACACCTTTTGAAACAATGATTTACTTCACATCGAAGCAGGAAGGAGAAAATACAAACTAAGATTTATTGATGTTCTTTGCAGCTGGGCAGCCTGACGGAGGGGAAATGAGGGATTAGTTGATGAGCTAGAACATAAGCAGGTGTGTGTACTTGAGTAGAGTGTGTGAGTCAAGTAGGGGAGCAAAGGGGAAGCAGATGTGGCCAAGTGGGATTGGAGCATACTCGGAAGACCACAGTCAGAAGTGTGTTTGGGGGTGAGTGGTATTGAGATAAAGGGTGGTGAATGGTTGTTTCCAAATTCACTCTCATAGTTGAGACAAGGCATCACCAGGAAGTGCTGATGTATGCATTTGGGAAAATTGTTTGGAAATGTTTCATTTTGTTTAGATCCAGACACAGGCTCCGAGCTGGAAGGGACCTAAAAATTCTGTCTCCAAAATCATCCAAAACAGATGATGGTTGGCTACACTAATTATAAAGCCTCCCAAGGGAGATTTTCCATCATCTAATGAAGCTTCAGACATAAGTGACAGCCATTATAAACATATGCACATTTCAGCAGTCATTAAGGCAAATATGAAAACCACGGTAAATTAACATTTGCATCAAACTGAACAATCCTATTATATCTCACTTTCTCTTGCCCTAATTCGAGTCATCAATTTAAAATAAAGAAGGCTTTTCCTTCCTTTGGTTTAAATTAGAGAACGTAGGGGGTTTGTGACTCCCTCATTTGTCCTGCTGGCTTTGATGTCTTCACTTTTCTTCTCAAAACTCAGTTTTAGTATTAGGCTCCTGGGCCAATTGCATCAGTCATTCTATAGTCATGATAATTGTTAAGGGATGGAGAACCATAATGAAGTTAAGATGTTGCTTTGTCTATCATCTTGAATTATTTTCTTACAGGATTTTGAGGAGGTAGAAACGAAAAGAACAAAGAACAAATCAAAGGGCCAAATTAAAAAAAATCAGCAAAGACAGAAAAGTCAGAGTAAGGATATATTAAAATAAGTTTGAAAGAGGTTTCATCCATGATATTTTATATATTGTTTTCTATAAAATTAATATCATATTCAAAAAATTTGTTTGGAACCTGGGTCAGCCTGTTGTTTAGTGAAGTTTATTGCCATCTTTGCTGTAAGACTTAACGATCAAAGCCTGGACATCTGGCTGCCTTCCATATTTACCTTTTCTGAAATTCCTAGATATAGACTAAAAAGATAGGTGTTGGCTGCAGCAGGCCATTATATTACATTTCATGAGAAACCCCGAGAAGCAAAGAGAGGTAAGTCATAAGGATATGAAAACATAGTGAAGTTTCTTTCATCGGGGGTTAAAAACTGGGTAATAGGGAATGGCATGGTGGTTTTTCTTAGCAGAATCCCTAATTCACATTCCTACTCCTATTATTCTAACTTCATCATCTGAAATTTGTTTCTGGCCACTGTATAGTTAACGCTTTCACCCTGTTTTTCAGTCTATGGTGGCAAACTCGGCACACACATGAACCTCTCCTCCATCCATAGATCTCACTGAATGGCGGTAAAGATATACAACATAATGAGTTCCTGGTAATACTGTAAACCAGAGAGGATTCCTCCAGCAAACCAGAGATTTGACAAACTGGGAATTCTGAAAGTGGAAGGGATTATATAGTAGATAAAGCAGATGGGTGAAAAAAAGTCACACATTGGAAGAGATGCAGGAGGAAGATGGTACAGATAAGGGAGAAGCTCTTCCTAGCTGAGCTGCAGAGAAATTCTAAGTTTGGAGTTGGTGGACAATGAAAAAGCAGGTTTGGGAAGAGTCAACGAAATGTATGTGGTCTAAGGAATTTTATGGTCTAAATGCATCCACCCATGCAGTTTTGGAGCAGCATTCTAGAACATTTGTTCACAGACAGAAATCCAAGACCACCTTCTATATAGAGTAATATATTTGGGGAGGGGTCGATCACAGTCTGTGTCATGAGGTGAAGGACATAACAAAGAACCTGAAAGGACAACATATTTCCACAACATTATAGGAAGAGACAGTGCCTGTGAGAAGTGTATTGTGGAAAAGTTTTCTACTTCCAAACTAACATATGCCTCACTTTGGTGTTTGTGGAGTTCTTGAGCTAGCCTTCCTACTCCCAGGTATGTAACATAAAGGAAAGCTTGTTTGCAACAGGAACCATCAACTTACAAGGGGATCCTCAGTCAGCCCTTCCTAAATAGATAGACTGATATATACTACTGAAAAGGATAGCAATTTATACTGAGTCAAATCAGATTTTGTTCACAAATATCAATTGTTAATGAAGGATTATTAGACCTTTGGGGAATACTTAAACAGCCTGGGAGAGGAAGACCAAGATGGACAAACAGATTGACAGATCCCAGGTGTAGAAATAGTGCAAGAAATAGTAGAGAATTTAAAAATTCTAATGTGTATCCTTAGAGATATTTGAGAGACTATATCATCCATAAAGCAAAACCAAGTTATTAGGGAATAGGAGTAATTATAGACCAAGTAGAAGTTTTAAAAATTAAAAATATGCAGAAAGAATTTAAATAATATAGAGCTAATTTAAGAAGTTCTAGAAAGTTGGAAATAAAGTTGAGCAAAATGCTCAGACCTCAGCAAAAAGAGAAAAAAGATGGGAAAAAGCTAATAGTTATGGGAGACACAGAGAACCCACTTTCTAGCACATATTACAGATGGCAAGAACAGAGAAAATGGAATAAGGATAATTAAGGGAATATTTGGTGCGAGGAGGCCACAGGGAAAAGGGATATTTGAGCAAGAAAACGAGAGAATAATTCTTGCATTCTGGGCAGAGAGGACTGTCTCTGTGAAGGGCCAGAGGTGGGAATTTGCATGCATATGGGAATTTCCCAGAGGTGGGAATTTGAGGACCAGCAAGAAAGTTACTGCGACTAGAGCTGAGTGACCAACGGTGAGAATAGTCAGACATTCAATAAGAAAAGTAACGGGGCCAGAGTTTCTTGGTCCTTTTTGACCATTGCCATCACACCCTAAGGTGAATAGGGAGGGATTAGAGAGTTTTGAACAAAACAATGACATTATCTGACCTACATTTTAAAAGGATGACACTGGCTGCTATTTTTGGATGAAGTATGTTTTGAATAATTTTTTTTTCCATGAAGACTATGTGGGCTACACTCTGAGTCCCTGTGTATTTGAAACTCTTTCTATCGCTTGTATTGTGTGAGTAAGAATGTCTTGGGTCTTAAATTTTTCAGTTGAAAACTCAGTAGATGTTATGCTAGTGTCTTCCAACATTTAATATGGTAGAGGAGGAAGATGAGATGATTCTCATTTTTCCATTTGTGTAGATCACATTTACTGTAACTTTTTAGAGAAGTCTCTGATATTATTTACCTTTGGACCTCAAATATTTCACCAGGGATATCTAAGCAGTGGTCATTTATCATTAATTTCATACACAAATCTAATCTTTTTATAGTCATACTACAATGTTGCTTTGGCTTTATCCTGTGTAACTGTCTTATTTAATCCTTACAACAACCCAGTGAAGTGACTACTATTATTATCTTGATTTTACAGATGATGTAAGTGAAGCTTAGAGAGATCCATGTCTTGTTACAGCTCTCAACACAGGGTACTCTGTCCTTAATATCTCCACAGACTGGCTGAGTCTCCCTGAGGCTGGGTTGGGATGAGTCTTGCTCATATATGAAGCTTGTTGGATTGAGAAAAGGGGGGTTCCAGAAGGAAGGAAGGCCAGACCTGACTGTGGGGAGAGCATGATCACTGTAGGGAAAGGGACATTAGGAATGTCAGGGGCTTTCTCAGCATCTGCCCAGCCCTCCAGAGACCCCAGTAACCCTCACCTCAGGTGAGACAATGATGTGGGCCCTGGAGACACAGTGAGCCCTTTAATTTCTACATTCCAGCCTTTTTTCAGATTATCCTTTTGCATAAAACTGTCTGATGTTATTTCCTGAAGCATATCTTTGCCAAGACATGTTTGGTTTCAGTGGTGCTTGTTTAAGTACATAAAAGCTCAGAAAGGATAGCTACTGTGGTAGACTCTTTTGGCTGCCTACCAACAGCTACTCCCAAACTTTACATTTTTACTAACTGAAGTCCAGTTTGTTTAAGTGGTGGACTGAGAGGTCTTGACTTCCAGAAAATAAGGAAATCTGCTAAACCTACGAAATGAACTGTGATTGGTTTATTTTAATCGTCATAATTTTATTCTAATTTGATAGAAACTCTGTTTTTCAGACTTCTTGCAGAAGGGAGTGACTGAGTGATTAGAGAGAAATTCTCCTAGGAGGAAGTGATTCTGGAAAAAAAATTAATTTCCCAATAGAAGAAACAAATCTGAGACTAATATTAGATCAGCCTCTTCTTCCTACTCTGAAGATGGACATTATGATGTCTTGAGCAATGGCAGACACCTATCAATCAGAAGACAAATGGGCAATATGAAAATATGGCAAAATAGAAGGAGAGAAAAAGCCTGGTTCTTTGATGACATCCCACTAGGAAGTCTAATTCCAATTTGATTTGGAGCAATAGTCACAGGGTAATTCATTCTTGCCTATTTGATTCTGAAATGTGCTCTTCCTATTTAAAAATTTCTTTCTTCTATTTAATTATTAAGGTGAATTTAGATGCTTTTGGAATCTTTGCCATGGGTGGTGGTAACGTTTTAATGCCCCTCATATATAGACAGGCATGTAGCATCAGATGGTTGTAGAAATTGAATTGGTTATTTGTCAAACTCAAATGTAAACCTTTAGGGACTTCCCTGGTGGCACAGTGGTTAAGAATCTGTCTGCCAATGCAGGAGACACGAGTTTGATCCCTGATCCAGGAGGTTCCCACATGTCGCGGAGCAACTAGTCCCGTGTGCCATAACTACTGAGCCTGTGCTTTAAAGCCCATGAGCCACAACTACTGAGCCCACACACCACAACTACTGAAGCCCACGAGCCCTAGAGCCCATGCGCCGCAACTACTGAGCCCACGCACTGTAACTACTGAAGCCCACGCATTCTAGGGCCCACGGGCCTCAACTACTGAGCCCGCGTGCTGCATCTACTGAAGCCCGTGTGCCTAGAGTCCATGCTCCACAACAAGAGAAGCCACTGCAATGAGAAGCTGGCACATCCCAATGAAGAGTAGGCCCTGCTCGTCGCAACTAGAGAAAGCCCACGTGCAGCAACGAAGACCCAATGCAGCCAAAAGTAAATAAACTTAAAAAAAAAATGTAAATCTTTAGCTTCTTGATTGGAGCTGGGGTGAAAATAGCAGACATAGGAAGAAAATATATGCCATCAGCACGCTCACAAAACATTGCTGGAAATGGGTGAAATAAACTCAGTTTGAGCATATTTGTCAACTATGTGTCATACTTACTATAGAAGTAAGGTAATGTGCAAAAATCTTTAAGAACCGTGAAGAAATTCTTTCAACATATGTCCTTTCAAGACTACTGTTGCTTCTAATCCTACAATTTAAGAGGGGAAAAAAGTAAGGAAAGTTTCAGGGGTAAACGCCATGATTATTAATGAGCTGGGAATAAAAGTGATAAGTAAAGTCCAAAGGATCCTTATTGTTTAACCTTGGTTAAACACTGAGAGATGCGCCTGATCTCTAACTATATAAAAGATGAATATACAAAGGAAAGGATATACAAAGGAAAGGAGCCAGCTGTTCTCCTTCTTCACTGGTGACTGAAAAGGCAAAAATGAGCTCCATTTTTAACTGTCCTGTGGACACAGGCTTAGGCAAAGTCTAATGCTTGCGTGACAGGGGGATAACATGCCACTCCTTTCCACAAAAGAATATATGGGGTTGTTTTAACCTTTGAAGGAGAGAGTTTCAACTCTTATTTCACGATTCTAAAAGAACCAAGTTATGTTTGAATAAGATAAAAGAATAAGTAGGAGAAAAAAAACTTATCAGAATGTTGTAACAGTAACACAGACCCTCACATTAGTCATACGCTTTGTTCCTAATGGAAAATTCATAATTCTAAAAGTAAAAAACAGTGTTTGGTGGAAGGAGATCAATTTGAAGATTAATAAAGTTCAAAGTTACTTATAAATTGCACAATTATACCATCACTAATATCCTACTAGTAAAATATGAGGTTGGTATGCTGCTAAAGCTTAAATGGATATTTAACTATTGGCATGCCCTCTTCTCACTGAACGTGGATGAGAGGCTATTACTAAAATATCTCAAAAACCTCAGCTAGGATGCTCTATCTGGAGTAGTTTTGGTCACATACTAGGTGAGAAGCTACTCTTAGGTCACCTCGCCTGCATGGGGACAACATATCCACCTACACATGTTTTGACAATCCGTTTCTCTCACTTACCAAATGTTTTCGACTTTTGGCAATATCAGCCCTCCTAAAAGCTCTGCCCTCCCAAATTTTGGTTGGGCATTTCTATCATTCTTTAAAAAGTTTCACAGTCTAGCTGTAGTTCAGATTAATGGCTGGGTCTAACATAACTTGACTTTTCAAACAGTCAAAGATGGACAGAAGAAAGGCATGCTCACTGGAATGCTGGCAGATTTATTTCCAGTTCAAGCCAAAAAACAGCCTTTCTCACAATATTTCAGTGTGTCCAGTTCAATCCAGGTCAGAAACCAGAAATGCAAAACATTCACCAATGTTTCTGAACCTTCAGAAGTCAGTAGACGGTTTGGGTGGCTGAGAATGTATTTATTTAAGCATGATCCTGCTTTAAAACCATTTACCCTGCCTGATTGTTAGAGGCTGTGGGAAGTAAAATGCCCACAGAGAATGGCTCTGTAATGCACTGTAAATTCTTTTCCATATATTTCTATGTCTTGTTTTATTTTCTGGAACTTAGTAAAAACTCCACTATAACATTAGATTTGAAAATTTATATCTATATCAATTATTAGTCAAAATAAAAGCATTAGTGAGAGAGAAATATACATTTATATAGACTAAAAATTCAAAAAATTTTACAGAAAAATATAGTGGTGTTTTACTCTCTCAGCAAAATGTATGCAATGGATGAAAATAAACTTTGTTCTAAATACATAGCCAGGCCCAGATTATAAGAGAAAATATGAAGATCTGTATAACAGTTTCTCAGAGTCTCTTTTACGTTTCAAAAAAAATGTACTTACCAGTTTCCTTCATGTTTGTGTTTTAAGTCCCCTCTTTCAAATCAGGAAAAAGGGTTTTTAGTAATACGTATACTCTATATGGATTAGTGCATTCACTTGCACACAAACTACATGCTATAATTTTCTTCAAATGTGCAAGTAACAGAAACTTAGTATAGTTTAAGGATAAAATGAAATTTATTGGAAAAGTACTTAAGCATTTTATAGAATTTGAGCACAGTTTGAATAATCAGGAAGAAAGCCAGGGAAATCTGGTGACATGAGCACTGGTGATTCCAGCTAGGGATCATGACTGGTCTGGGGACATGAGCAATGGCATTTGAGTGTTTGAAGGACCGTCCTTCTAAAGTTTCACTATTAATGTGACTCAGTGGTTGTTTTCTCTAAGACCCTTGATTCTAAATCTTGAACCAAAGTATCAGATTGGCTACTGGCTCAACTAAGGCAGAAGGAATATGGACTTGGTATTCTATAATTTACTACATGTCTTAACTTTACTAATGTGTTATGAAGCAGATGCTCACTATCAGAAGAAAAGAACAAGAACATATCAAGATGTGGTATCAGTAAGAAAGGCAATGTTCAGTAGAGACTCATACAAAAAATACAAAATGTTTATTTTTTGGATTAATGTGTCATTATTAATTTGATTCTGCATCCATGAGAAGGAAAAGACATAATTTAATGGGTTCCCCTATTGGTACTTGGGGGCTTGCATGAAGTTATGAGACATGACAATGATTTAGTTAATTCATTAGTTCAGTAACATTTTGAAATCACTGGACTAAGAAAATTAGTTTTCTTTTCTATTAAATTTTTGTATTATGTACATACTTTTCAGAGATAAGATCATTTAAAGGTGGAAACACATTGAGTGGGTAGATGAACAATACCTTCTGCTGAAAAATAACATATTTAATAGATTTGAGTTTCTTTCCTTCTTTTCTTCTTTCCTTCCCCCCCTCTTCCTTGTTTTTTCCTCTTTAAAAAAATTACTTAAAGCTTATAAAGGAGATAAAAACATTTTTAGCCAGGCTTTTAAACAAACCATTAAATACAGTGTGTTACATACAACAATCTTTTAGTATTGTCCACTAGTCCCAAATTTTTCTTGAGGCAACAAACTCTACAGCCTATGTATTATTTGGTAGAAGTATGGAGGATATCTACTAGTACAGCAGTTTTGTTTCCTTTTTTAATTTTTATAGTTAAAATGACTTGTTGCTTTGTAAAAAACTCATATTTTCTTTTTCTTGATATGCAGACTGAAAATAATTGTCTTTCTACTGAAAACATTATTTGCCAATTTTATGCATGGATGAATTAAATAATGATTTCAAGCCTGTCTTAGTTATTAGTATCAATAGTTTTCTCTTTTATTATTACATGAGATATTGTTTTATTCGACAACTTCATAATTCTGAAGTAAACCAAAGTAGAAGAAAGTCAGCCATATCAGCATTAGTCCACACATATAATAACTAATTTCATAAATTCTCAAACATCTCAGAAATTTTATTTTTGTACAACATTCTGTTTTAAACTAAGGTAAATGACTTAAAATTATTCAAGAATGTTTTGTGATAATAATGGCTAACAAAGTGATATATACTGGTAAGGGACTCTAAATTTAGTGTTTTGAATTTCCAACATTGCAAAGCAGTTATATTAATCTGTTGACATCCTACTTCATGAAACTCTTTTCTTATTTCCTTAGGTGAAGGAAAAGGGGAAGGCTGTATTTACATGTATTTCTAATTTCTTGCCAATTTGCCATATTGGTACAGTACAATAAAGAGTTGTTTTTCAACTCTAGAAGCTTATTTCATTTTTCCTGAGAAGCTGGGGGCTGGGGGAAGTCAGTGGACAAGTTTACTGGCAGTATTACCTAATTTCATCATTATTTTAATTTAATTCACATATGTCTGACAAATTCAAAAAGCAGCTTTTTAAACAAGACTGAAGTACTTTTTGTTGGTAATCCCAGGAGGATTTAACTAGTTTTAGTTGAATCATCAGAGAAGATATTTCCTTTCCCTTCTCTGTGTTTTTCTCGCTTTCTTCTCTCCGATCTCTTATATTGTGCCAAATGCATTGACTTAAACACTTCTTCAGATCACCTCTAAATGACATAACTGATTTTGAACATGAACATTAGGCTCCGTTAATAGATGACAGTATGATAATGGATCTAGTTGACTGCAGTGGTCAAAACTGACCACTGAGGCTTTTTGTATAAACAGACCAACCACGACTTTTGACTTTTTTTAAGTTGTGTAAAAATCCAATCATGCTTAGTAATGATTTCAATTTATTCCTAAATTTACTTGTTAAATTTAAACATCTTTGTATTGTATTTACTTTGTTAACAATGGTACTTATTTGCCCATACAAATGGCTTTTTAAAAATGAGGTCAGGTTCATCAACTTGCTAACAGGTTTTGACTGATATTGGCTCTTTGTTTTCACATTAGTTCATTTATTGCAATTCTTAGTTTAGAAGCCAAGACAATGTTTTATAGTGCAATGTGGTTGCCTCCCTAGAGTTCATTAGCTCATTTTCCTTCAATTAACTCTGCGTGCACTGCACACCTCTCCTAACTTTGCTAATGCTGAAGTCTTATTGCAGGCAGAGCATTCAGTCTGGCCTTGAATTACCAGAGAAAGTAAAGACAGAAAATGACTTTCCAGGTCATCTATCCTAGACTTCTGCTTGTCTGTCAGTGTTGTCTCTGGAAGGAGATGAACTACTGGAGGCAAGGTCATGCCATGTGATAATTAACTCTGTAAAATACTTGGATTTATGGAAAAGTTTGGTCTGTCCGTTCAATGGCCTATTCACCATGCTATTATATTTTTAGTGCTTTCAGAGAATTTTAACATGAAAAGGGGTTTTGCTCTTTCTTCAGAGTTACATAGCTAGTTTATGGTGGTGCTAGAAATGCATTGCTCTGACTTCTACTACAGTATTCTCTTAATCCCATCAAAGTACCTAAATAGCCAAGTTATATCCTCATATATGCTCACATATTAGCACAAATCTAGATCAGAAATGAAAGCAAACGAATACCCTGTAGACTCAATGAACTGAGCTTTCTCTTCAACTTAAAACCTACCAACTTCTTGCCAATAGGTTTAATTTAGCTCAAGTTTTTAAAAATTGAGTTAAAAATACATATAGATGAGTATTTTAAAATCCATTCTTCCTGAAAAGTCATTACTACTTTCTCTAACTTTTAGTATTAACTGCCTCATGAAACTGATCAATGTGGAGAACTTATCCAAATGAAGAACCCATATTTTCAATAAAGAAATTTTAAAATGTTATCTGAATAATAAATCAATAGTCAGAAAATATAGCCTCACCTAATTTGCATTTTGCCTAAGTCAACACAACAATCATATCACTTGCTTATGCTTGTGGAAGCAAGGCTAGTGAACTCAATTTTAAGCCTATTATCTCTTTTAGATAATGTTCTGTGTTGAGCAATAAGAATGTTTTCCCTGCTTTTTTCCAGGAAATCTTTTCCCACTGAATTTAAGACCAGAAGTTTATTTTAATGTTTCAGAAGTTCAAACTTTATTTTCTAAAACAAGGAAAAGCAGTTGAGGGTTACTTGTAATCAAACAGAGATTCTTCTGGCTATAACTGACGTGGATACAAAAGTTGCATTTGGTTTTCTAGCCAAAATAGCAATTTGCTCTCATTACCATGGCTCTCTATCTAAAAGTGAGGCTGCATATGGTAGGTTGTCAGCTTTTCCAGCAACACTCACAAATATTTTCCTTATGCTGCAAACTAAACCCTTGACTCAGTGTCTCACCCAGTAGACGTTATTCATTTTGAAACAACACAGCTGTAACTCAGATTTTATGTCTAGTACCTTTCCTCCATGAGTTAGATTCCAAAAGTAAACCAAAAATATTGAGAGAACTACATTTAATAAATTTCATTGAGAGAGAATCTGTCAATGTAATCAACTTGCAAACACTGAAAGTAAGGGTGCTCCTACTGTTAGTAGGATCTTTTATTTTTTAAAATACTGCTGACTCACTTGGTGTATTCATCCTTAAATGTTACACCTTTGAGAAAATGTGTAATCAAATAATTAAATCAGCTAATTAATTATCATCTTTTTTCTTTACCCCTCACTGACAAATGTTGAAGGATCATGTCTTGTGACATGGAAGTTTATGAAATAGTTCATGAAGCTGATAGATAGCATTATCAAAGAGGGGCTAGAATATGAAACCCTGTTTGGTCCATGGGTGACATCTGTGGGTATACTGTATTTGCAGCTGTGAGAGATGGGGTAAAGTGAGTCAGCAGGGAGAACTTGTCATTCAGAGAGTAGGTTAAAAGGAGGTAGATCCAGTAGCAATCAGTACCAAAGAGGTTCAGAAAATGGCATGGAGGTTTCCATGAAGCCAATGAAACACTGCAACACTGATTTATGTAGAAAATAACATGTAGAGATAAATGTCAGACATCTGCATCAAGATGGTGTTTTCTAAACAAATGTAACATTAGCCATGAGGTTTAAAGAGTCCAGACTGGATTTCAGCAATGAAAAAGCAGCTTTGGAAATGCAAGGCATTGATACCATGCTAGAATGTTTTCCAGACTTTCTAGACAAGATCTCTTGCACAGAAGAGGAAAAAAAGACGATTAAATTGGGGCCCAAGGTGGGGGTTTGTTCCCAACTTCATAAAAGCAAAAGATGAGAGTCACACTAACAGTAACACTGACTTTCTGCTGTTTTAGATTTTGCAAATATACTTTAATTTGAGTCAGGATTGATTCCAGTGCAAACATGTAAGACAGTGGAAAGAGAAGATGGAAGAAAAGGAAAATAAACAGAAAAATGAAGCCGTATAATGAAAAGCCTAGAAAGACTGTGAGAAACTTCCTGTTTCTGATAATGATGGACTAGGTTATTCACACCACTTATCCTGCTAACAGCAATTTAAAACTTAAAGATTTTTTTAAATCTCTTTAAAACACTTAAGAAAATAACAAAATTGTAGACAATTATCAATGACAAAGGGAATACTAGAAATCAAGTAGGAAAGCAAGCATAGAAGCTAATTTTACCTATTGGCATTTGTTGACCTAAAAAATTAAAAACTGCCTGTAATGAAGAGGACAAATTTCAAAGCTGAGGGCATACATAAGGTGGAGAGTCTAATAGATATTCACATCAGTTTGGACTCTATGGGCTACAACCTCTTGGTGAATGTAAACTGGAAGAGAACTAATCCTTGCATGGAATTACAATCCAGGAATTGTAATGTGGGTGATCCAAGGAATTGGAAGCTATTGCATTGTTTAAAGTGGACATGGACAGGTAGTGTCCCTAGCCATCTGTCAGACAAGAGCAAAAATCTTGTCTGAAAAAAGGAACCTTTTCCATAGATTCAATTTTTAAAAAATATAACCAATAATAAAAGATAATCAGTCATAAAGAAAATGACTGTGAACTAGAAGAAATAAAAAGGAAGCTGAATGTAAGGACTTCAGATTATGAAATTGTTAAATGCAGACTAAGAAATCATTATCCTAACTATACTTGAGAAAAAAATATGAAAGACAAGATTGAAGATAGGAATTAAAATATTATGCTATTAAAATGGCATATCATATGTGGAAAACAATCAAATTGAAATTATAGAAAAAACCTCCTTAGATATTTTAAAAATCAGATTCAGCAAATTTATAGAGGACATTTATGATCTAGAATATAGGTTAGAAGAAATTATATGAAGTACAGAATTATCAAAAATGGAAATTTTCACCTGTGACTAAAAGAGTAAAGTGTGAAAAGGTTTAGAATTTGCATAATTGGAAGACAGAGAGAGAGAGAGAGAGAGAGAGAGAGAGAGAGAGAGAGAAAGAAAAAGAGATAATGACTTAGAATTTTTCAAAACCAGTGAAAGATATTGCAGTACTCAGAAACTGGCATCAATAATACTGTGTAACAAACAAACCCTGCATGTCGGTAGCCTACAGTAAAACACATTTACTTTTGTGCACAGTTCTTCAAATTGGTTGAGGATCAAATTCAGTACTGCTCTCTGTGACTCTCATTTTGGAACCAGCAGCTAATTTGGACATACTTTTGTGATGGTGGTTGTCAATAGCACAAGAGGGACAAATGGAAACACTTGATATTTAACACTTGGCTAGGTACTGACACACTCTCACTTCCTTCTACATTTTCCTGACCAAAGTACAGTATATGGAAAAGCCTATTATCAGTGACACGAGGATATTTATTCTGTTCATTGTAAACCAAGGTATGTTTAAGTAGGAAAGGAAGAATTGTCAGGATATAATAAAACATGCCATGGACACCCATACATAATTTCAAGAAATTTAATCAACCTCGAATGAATGAATAAATAAAAATCAAAGACAAAGAGAAAACTTAGGTGTAGCCAAAGGAGACATGATTCCTTCAAAATAGTGATAATTAGTCAGCTGACTTCCAACATTTTACAGCAACAATATTAATTGTTTCTTAGGATAAGTGCACTAGAAGTGTTCAAGTGAAAAGAAAAAGATTGTCAGACTACATGAACAATGATCTAATTATAAACTACATAGAAGAGATACATCTAGAACAGAACATACAGAAAAATTAAAATTTGGAAGATGAAAAAATATTTTATAAAAACACTAGGTGAAAGAAAGATGTGTAACTTGACATCTCTCTTCTCAAGATAGATTCATAAATGGTGATGAGCATATTAATCAGCCAGGTGAGAATAGCTTTCATTTTTAACCTTCTTTCTTAATTCAGTGTCTTCTTCCTTTGAGCGGATCTTCCCTATGTTTAATAAATTATCTGAGACTTTTTCCAAAATACGTTAATCATTAAATTTCCATTTAACAGCTATAAAAATCCTCTTTTTCTTGAACCATGAAGGCAAAAGTATTTCATTTTATAATTGTAAAAGTGTGTTTTGTCATTTTCAAGCATCTCTACTACTACTGGTATACAACAATGTATCTTGTATCTTTACAGATTCAAATACAACTGAATGTTTCCCAAGAGGCATTATCAATTCATGTACTTAATTATATTTCATTTGTCCTTCTCATTCTGACAAGTCTGGAATGCAAGCAACTCTCATATGCCATGTCATCTATTTTCTTCCATTAGACAAAGTGAAATCATTTTTATTAAAAAACATTAAAAAATGCTAGTCCTAGATTTTAGTCACATGTTAACAAATCTAAATATTAATGAAAAACAGAGCTGAAGAGATTAGATTGGATTGCATGAGCTAAAGTGTTTATAGTCTTAGAAGTTGGTGGGCCATTGGTTTTTTTAGACTATTCTTATTCTGGATTGTTCAGAAACACAGAGCTGGACATGTGCAAAATTATGAAATTTGCAAAGCTGCTGCTGTGATTGTAATCAGAAGAAAAATGGACATGGAGTCAGGAGACATGGATTCCAGGTCTGATTCTGCCACTTAATGTGATATGACCTTGGATAGATCACTTTACCACTTGGAATCTTGGACTCTTCACTGATAAAATAGAGATAATAAGATGTCCTGAGGTTGGTATGAAGATTCAATGGAATATTATATATGATTAAAAATCTTCGTGCATTTTGAATAAAAATAAACGTTAATGGTACTACCCTTCAGTTTCTCTTCCCCTTAATTTAAATATCTTCTCTTATGCTTTGGAGTTTCTCCCTAGCTGAATAGCCCAATGCTCTAATGCTTCAACTAGAAGTTCTTAGCCCAATACTCCATCTATATTCACTTTTCCTAGGAATACCCATATATCAGGTCTCCTTCCTCCTTTTGTGGATGCTATGTCTTCCAAGTTTTATCTGGAACTAATTACCATATAACAAATAAGCAATACATACTCAATTACTAATAGCTACCAATTGCATCCTTTTGCTTAGTCTTTTTATTAATTTTTATTAGAGTGTAGTTGATTTACAATGTTGTGTTTCTGCTGTACAGCAAAGTGAATCAGTTATACATATACATTTATCTACTCTTTTTTTTAAAAACATCTTTATTGGAGTATAATTGCTTTACAATGGTGTGTTAGTTTCTGCTTTATAACAAAGTGAATCAGCTATACATATACATATATCCCCATATCTTCTCCCTCTTGCATCTCCCTCCCACCCTCCCTATCCCACCCCTCTAGTCTTTTTTAGAGTCTCTTCCCATATAGGTCATTACAGAGTATTGAGGAGAGTTTCCTGTGCTATA
Source organism: Mesoplodon densirostris (assembly GCF_025265405.1). NCBI lineage: Eukaryota > Metazoa > Chordata > Mammalia > Artiodactyla > Ziphiidae > Mesoplodon > Mesoplodon densirostris. The sequence goes on from NC_082668.1 coordinate 47,556,952, forward strand.
CAATAGGTTCTTATTAGTTATCTATTTTATATATAGTAGTGTGTATATGTCAATCCCAATCTCCCAATTTATCCCTTCCCCTCCTTTTCCCCCTTGGTAACCATAAGTTTGTTTTCTATGTCTGTGACTCTATTTCTGTTTTGTAAATAGGTTCATTTGTACCATTTTTTAAGATTCTGCATATAAGCGACATCATATGATATTTGCCTTTCTCTGTCTGACTTACTTTACTCATTATGACAGTCTCTAGGTCCCTCCATGTCACTTCAAATGACATTATTTTGTTCTTTTTATGGCTGAGTAATATTCCATTGTACCACATCTTCTTTATCCATTCTTTGTTGATGGACATTTAGGCTGCTTCCATGTCTTGGCTGTTGTAAATAGTGCTGCAATGAACACTGGGGTTCATGTATCTTTTCGAATTATGGTTTCTTCAGATATATGCCCAGGAGTGGGATTCCTGGCTCATATGGTAGCTCTATTTTTAGTTTTTTAAGAAACCTCCCTTCTGTTCTCCATAGTGGCTGTACCAATTTACATTCTCACCAACAGTGTAGGAGGGTTCCCTTTTCTCCACACCCTCTCCAGCATTTACTGTTTGTAGACTTTTTGGCAATGGCCATTCTGACTGGAGTGAGGTGATACTTCATTGTAGTTTTGATTTGCATTTGTAATAATTAGTGATGTCGAGCATCTTTTCATGTTCCCCTTGGCCATCTGTATGTCTTCTTTGGAGAAATGTCTATTTAGATCTTCTGCCCTTTTTGTGATTGGGTTGTAGTCTTTTGACAGAAGGCATCAGTCATTAATCAAATATTTTAGATGCCTCGTAATCCAAAAAGTATGTGTGTGCTCGAGGACAGAAAGTTTCTGGGACAATGGAGAGCTCTGACTTCATCTGTTCACTCCACTTATCTCTTCTTTTCAAATAAAGGGTCAATCTTGCAAAAAAATTCTATCAGAAGATAAGAAACCAAAACAAATGATGCACAAATGTTTCATTGAAAAATTACTCATTTTGTACTGTATGTGCAGAAAAACTATACAATTTCCTTATTTTCTAAAACTGATTTGCTCTTCCTTATCCCCTTCATCCACTAAGTAGTTGCAAGGTAGGCAGTGGGGGGAATATTAAATACAGATCAATTTAGTTAAACATTTAGAATATATAATTTGAAGACTGTCTTTAGATTTAACTCAATCATTTTGAATAAGAGCCCATACCTTTCAGATTCCTCCCCTAAGATGTGAGAGAGAGACACTTGTGACTTTTTGATGACAGGAGAAAAAGAATCCCCTAGCTTGTTGCTAATAATTACGTATATGCTGGGGCTCTCCCTTGAAATATGCATGACCTGACTTGCCCACGGTCATTCTGTTGAGGATTGTTGATTAAGATGTGGCCTATTCATTCTTCGTTTGCTCAGCCCTGGGGTTTCCTTCCTTGTTGACTTGTCAACTCCCTTGGACTCTTGCTAGTTCTATACACCTCTCATTCTCCAGTGTTCTCCAGCTCTCTGATCTCTCACTTTGCCACAGCATGCCAGGCCCCATGACAGATCTTCTGGCTCTAAATTTGGTATCCATGATCCTTATAAAATGAGGACTAGACTTTTTCCCTGCTTGATTACACCATGCCTCCCTCATAGTTTTACTGGCCAAGAACTTTTTGTTGGCATGAAATCACATTGTAGATCAGTTACTTCTCCAAAAGCTTCATTCCTTTGGCATTCTCCTCAGTTTATCTAACACATTTGTCACATTCCAGGCCAATGTCCAGAGAGGGGAGGCTTGGACCCATACAGCTCACCCACCAGCTATCCATTCACTCTCTCCTTTGTTTTATCACAATTCCTGAGACAGGAAGTAGTTGGTTACACTCCATGGTTTTCTCTGATTCCCTGAGTTGACATTTTCTCTATCTACTTCATTGAAACTGAAATATCAGATGGAGTGTTGGGAGAGAAAAACTCATTTTCAATAAAGTAAATTGTGGATTATTTTAAAAATATTACTCTTGTTACCCAAAGAAAAGAAAAAAGTAAAACACATCTTGGTGAAATCTAGCCAATATACTTCATGAAATTCTCTTGACCCTCTTTTCTGACACCACTCTTTCCTCTTCTTCTCCCATGGCCACTCCTCAACATTTTGGGGGATAATCTTCTACCAGTCTATTAAATGCTGCTGTCACCTTGGAAATGCAAATCAAAACCACCATGAGATATCACCTCACACCTTTCAGAATGTGTATCATCAAAGAGACCACAAATAAATTGGTGAGGCCACTATGGAAAACAGTATAGTATTTCCTCAAAAAACTAAATATAGAACTACCATAAGATCCAGCAATTCCATTTCTGAGTATTTTTCCTTAGAAAACAAAAACACTAATTTGAAAAGATATAGGCACCCCTATGTTCATTGAAGCATTATTCACAATAGCCAAGATATGGAAGCAACCTAAGTGCCCATTGATAGGTGAATGGATAAAGAAGATGTGGTATGTATACTTACAATGGAATATTACTCAGCCAATAAAAAAGTGAAATCTTGCCACTTGCAACAACATGGATGGACCTAGAGGACATTATGCTAAGTAAAATAAGTCAGGCAGAGAATGACAAATACTGTATGATTTCACTTGTATATGGAATCTAAAAAGGAAAAAAAAAGGAATAAAAAACAAACATAACAAAACAGAAACAGAGTCACAGATACAGAGAGCAAACAGGTGGTTACCAGAGGAGAGAGGACTGGGGGAATGAGTGAGATAGGTAAGGAAAATTAAGAGGTACAAACTTGCAGTTACAAAATAACTGAGTAATGGGGAAGAAATGTACAGCATGGGGAACTTAGTCAAGAATAATATAATATCTTCGTATGGTGACAGATGGTAACTAGACTTATTGTGTTGATTATTTTGTAATGTGCCAAAATACTGAATCACCACGTTGTACACCAGGAACAAACATAGTGTTGTAGGTCAATTACACTTCAACAAATAAATAGAAAAAGAGATCAGATTTGTGGTTACCAGAGGCAAGGAGTTGGGAGAGGGGTAATTGGATGAAGGTGGTCAAAGGGTACAAACTTCCTGTTAGAAGGTAAATAAGTTCTAGGGATGTAATTTACAACATAAGTAATATAATTAACACTGCTGTACATTATATATGAAAGCTGTTGAGAGAGTAAATCCTAAGAGTTCTCAACACAAGGAAAACATTTTTTCTTTTTCTTTTATTTTGTGTCCATATGAGATGATGCATGCTCACTAAACTTATTGTGATTATCATTTCCTAATGCATGTAAGTCAAATCATTATGCTGTACACCTTAAACTTATACAGTGCTCAATGTCAATTACATTTCAATAGAACCAGAAAAAAAAAAATGTTGGTGTCACCTGTGTTTTGTCCTTCCTGTCTTCTATTCTCAATCTTGAATATCTCTCTTGGTGATCTCAACAAATTCCATGCCTTCAAATAGCACATGTTGACTTATGGGTTCTTGGAGAGAGAGATAATATTTCATTTTCTTATGCTTGTTTTGCTAATATATAATAGTTACTAACAGGTGATAAGCACTCAATAAATAATTGTGAGTGAAATGAGTGCATGTTCTGCCATAGCTGAGAAATCCTTGAGCTTGTTCTGTTTACTTCAAATACAGGCAGAAATTAAATGCAAAGAAAATGAAACCTACACATATATTCCACGGTCTTAGGAAAATTTTTTTCCAATATAGAGAATTTCCATATAATGACAGGGGTTTTAGGAAAAATTAAACTTCTCATTATAGAATTTTGGACTTCACTTGTCCTTCGCTTTGTAAAACTGCATGATTCATGGTCACACACAGATAGACCACACATGGTTCTAAGTCATTCAGGGAGAACGAATCCATTCAGTCCACATTTTATCATCTTACCTGAAATAAAAAGACTAACAAGAAATCAAATGTTAAAATAGTAATTTTTTTTTCATTTTCAGAGCTTCTTAAAGCTCAGAACTATTTAGACAGTCAATTTCAAAGAGTAAAATAAAATAAAACAACCACCTCCAGCACTGATACAGCACTAAAAAAAAAAAAAGCAAATTACAAAAGACGTTTTCAAAGAAATTGTTAACCAGGTGTCAGAGACCCTTTTACCATGAAGTGTGTGTGTGTGTGTGTTGGAAATCTACTCCTTAGACCCTACTTCCTGATCTTTGACAAGGAAATGAATTAACTAACTAATGAGTTAAAAAAACTTCAAGTCAAAATTTCTTAATTTCAAAAAAGTGTCCAATTAAAAAACTAAAAAAAACTCTTTGAAGTTAAGTAGAAATCACATTGTCATTTTGCATAATAACTGAATAAAACAGTATTAATTAGTCAAAAGATTGAAGGTTGATGGTACCTTACCTTTACTCATATGTATTTAGGTTTTTAAATAATTCAGGTTGCTATTTTTTTAACTGTGAAGTAAAAATTGAAAGTTTTTAATTACATTTTCTCAACACAGAAAAGAACTATGTATGGCTTAATAGCTGTGGTTTGAGTATTGTTATATCAGTTCCTGTTGTAGCTTTAGCGCTCATCAATGCACACAGATGAATATGTCTATACTACACGTGCAAAGAGCAAACAACCAAGAAAAATGACTCAAAGTGTTTAAAACCCAAAGGACATAGTGTTTATTTAACTAATAGGAAAACTTCTACAATATATTTCCAAAATTTTCAGTGACATTTTCTTCAGACAAGCTTCAACTCCATAATGCTGTGACTTCTTGTGAAGAAAGCATGTTGGTTCTATGTGGGCCTCTATTAAATCATGCTATAGTAAAACTTCATTTATTTTAAAATTTTTGTTATAAAATATATATACATATACATATATATACTGCGAAGAAAACTTGTAAAATGCAGTTTTGGTTTGCTTGAAGTTAACTTGCAGTTTATTAATACTTCAAAAATAATTTTACAGAGGGTTCTTTGTGTGTTTCCTTGTGTCTATGAGGGAGTAAAAGTGAAAAATAAAATGATTAAAGGTTGACATCTTTAGCTTTCTCCATATTAAGAAGCAGTATGGTCTGTGTGATTTTAGCTACATATAACAAAACCTTTTTCCTTTTTTCACTTGATTTGAGCATTTGTTTGTATATCTTTTCTCAGGCAGCTTCTACAAACACAAAATTTCAGTGACCTAACATATTACAGATCCAGTCTTTGTTTACTTTTCCCTTACTTGACCACCCACAAGTTGAGTCAGAGATGTACTTTATACATTTTCCTATAACCAACACCACATGGAGGAAATATGTTTCCTTGGGTCTCTTTAAAATCATGAAATTAAGCCCTTCTTGAACTCTATTTCCAGCAGGCAAGAGATGATCTTCTGCTTGTGAATACATCTAAGTTATTAAGCACACTCCAGGGAATGTTGTTGTAGCTGACCTAGAAAAGACACAATCACAGATCTTCGAGCTGAAAAGAGTCCTAGAGATCAATTAAAACCAAGCACTATTTGCAGGTGGGGGAAACTGGCCTCAGAGAGGTTGAGCTTTTGCCCATGGTTAACATAAGAACCAAAAAAAAAATAAGACTTGGTGGCTTGGTTTTCAGCCAGAATCCACTCCGATTAACCACTGCATTCCTACTGAACCTATTACTAAACATTGAACCCAGCAAGGGCTCCATTTGCTGAACTGTACAATTACACCTCTTTCCATTCCATATCATCAGTTGAATGTGTCAAGTAATGTTAGAATTCAGTTTAACTACCTAATGCTAGCAAGACTTTTCTGCCTTGATCCTAGTTCCTCATCTTCTGATCCAAAAGAGCTGCTGTAATATTGCCTTGTCCTGGCATGAGAGCAACTTCATACCAATCTATTTTGTTAGATGTAACATTGTTCTGGGTTTCGAGAGAAATCCCTGGTCATTAATACACAAATTTCTGTGATACAAATACACATTTCAGTTATTTCTGTAAAATGTCTCTGAATAATAATAGTAATTATGAAATTTTGTAATCCATATATTATGAAAAATCCATCAACAGGTAATGGCACTGAGAAATTTCTTTATGGTGTTCTGAAATTTAAAGCTGCAACACATTAAAGTTTGGTGTTCCAAATAAACATTTTCAGATTTTTAACTCCATATCTAGAATAACTCCAGGCTGTGTACATAAAATTTTCCTCTTCCAGGAGGAAAATAGCAGTTACTTTTCTTGTTGTTAAATCCCTGGGATGCAGTGGATTAAGTGATTTGAGATCAAACAGGGAATATCTCAAGTGTCTCAGAAGTTAGAGGATTAAAGTCACATTAGCTTGACTACCTCACTCACCAGAAGGATCTCAGCATTTTAAATCAAGCTATGACTTTTTCCTCTGAACAGTAACATTGAGACCCATTTTTAAACCTAACGTTTTACTAAGAGACTATGCAGATTAATTAAATGCTCTTCTAATCTTTCCCTTTCTGAAAATCTTCATCAATTACTCTACTCTTTTCCATGTAGCAAGTTCCACTTCCTGTGGGTAGTAATACCAAATCAGTGCCTCTTTTTCTTTCTTCCTTTCCTTCCTCCCTCCCTCTCTTTCTCTCTCCCTTCCCCTTTCTTTCCTTCTTTCTTCCTTTCTTCCTTCCTTCCTTCCTTCCTTTCTTTCTTTCCTCCTTCCTTTCTTTCCCTTTCTTTCTTTCTTTCTTTCTTTCCTTCTTCTTTCCTTCTTTCTTTCTTTCCATATCTCAAGGAAAGGACCTTGTCCCAAGGGCTTTCAAGTACTCAACTGATGGGCCTAGAGATTGTCATACTGAGAGAAGTAAGTCAGACAAAGACAAATATTATATGATATTGCTTATATGTGAAATCTAAAAAAAATGGTACAAATGAACTTATTTACAAAACAGAAATAGAGTCACAGGTGTAGAAAACAAACTTAAGGTTACCAATGGAGCAGTGGTGGGGGCAGCGGAGGGATAAATTGGGAGATTGGGATTGACATATACACGCTACTATATATAGAATAGATAATAAGAGCCTACTGTATAGCACAGAAAACTCTTCTCAATATGCTGTAATGACCTATATGGGAAAAGAATCTAAAAAAGAGTGGATACGTGTATATGTAAAACTGAATCACTTTGCTGTACAGCAGAAGCTAACACAATATTGTAGATCAACTATACTTCTATAAAAATTAATTTAAAAAACATTAAAAAATTTCTCAACAGACTGTCACACTAAATTATTCTATCCTGAACCATTACTGTTTTTTAAAAATTGAGATGTAGTTGATATATAACATTGTATAAGTTTAAATTGTACAATGTGTTGATTTGATACACATATATATTGCAAAATGATTACCACCATGGTGTTATCTACACCTCCATCACGTCTCATAATTACCATTTTTTTGTGTGTGGTGAGAATATTTAAGATCTACTTTCTTAGCAAATTTTAAGTATATAATACAGTATTATCAACTATAATCATCATGCTGTACATTAGATTCCCAGAACGTAATTTATCTTCTAACTTCATGTTTGTACCCTTTGACAAACATCTACCCATATCCTCCTCTCCCAAGCCCCTCGTAACCACCATTCTATTATCTGTTTCTATAAGTTCAATTTTTTTAGATTCCACATATGAGTGCTATCATACAGTATTTATCTTGCTCTCTCTGACTTATTTCACTAAGTGTAATACCCTCACGGTCCATCCGTGTTGTTGCAAATGATAAGATTTCCTTCTTTTTCATGGCTAACAATATTCCATTGTGTGTACGTAGACTATTTTGAATAATGATGCAATGAACATGGGAGTACAGATATCTCTTCGAGATTTTGTTTTCATTTATTTGGATATATAGCTAAATCAGGAATGCTTGATCATTAGATAGTTCTATTTTTAATATCTTGAAGGATCTCCATATGATTTTCCATAGTGGCTATATCAATTTACAATTCCACCAACAGAGCACAAATACTCCCTTCTCTCCACATGCTCACCAATACTTGTTATTTGATGATAGCCATCCTGACAGGTGTGAGGTGATGTCTCATTCTGGTTTTAATTTGCATTTCCCTGATGATTAGTGATGTTGAGCACCTTTTCATGTACCTATTGGCAATTTGTATTGCCAACGGGTACATGAAAAAATGTTCAGTTCCTTTGCCTATTTTTTAATCAGGCAGTTTTTGGGGGTTTTTTTTGTTATTGAGTTTTATGAGTTCTTAATGTATTTTAGACACTAACCACTTATCAGATATATGGTTTGCAAATAATTTTCCCATTCATAAATTTCCTTTCTATTTTGTTGATTATTTCTTTGAGTGTGCAGGAGCTTTTTAGTTTGGTGTAGTCCCACTTGTTTATTTTTGATTGTGCTTTTTGTGTCCAATCCAAAAAATCATTGCCAAGACTGATGTAAAGGAGTTTACCCCCTATATTTTCTTCTAGGAGTTTTATGGTTTCAGGTCTTATGTTTACCTCTTGAATCCATTTCAAGTTAATTTCTGTGGATGGTTTAAGATAGGGACCCGATTTCATTCTTATGCATGTGGTTATACCGTTTTCCCAACACCATTTATTGAAGACTATTCTTTCCACATTGAATATTCTTGGCTGTCTTTTCAAATAGTTGACCGTATATTCCAGGGCTGTTTCTGGGCTCTCAACTCTGTTCCATTGGTCTACGTGTCTATTTTTATGCCAGTAACACACAGTTTTGATTAGTATAGCTTTGTAGTATAATGAAAAATCGGAAAATTTGATCCTTCAACTGTATTCTTTCTTAAGATTGCTCTGGCTATTTGGGGTCTTTTGTGGTTCCATACAAATGTTGTGTTGTTTTTTCTATTGCTGTGAGAAATTCCATTGAGATACGAATAGGAATTGAATCTATAGATGCCTTTGGATAGTATGGACATTTTAATGGTATCACTTATTCTGCTCCATGAACATGAATGTTCTTTCCATTTGTTTGGGTCTTCTTCAATTTAACTTTGATTACATACAAAAACGTTACCCTTTTCCTCCTCCTCTTTTATGTTTTTGATGTCATAATTTACATTTTTTATGTTGTGTATCCATTAACAAATTATTGCAGCTATAGCTATTTTTAATATATTCTTTAAACCTTCATACTAGAGTTAACTGGTTAACACACCATCATATTACAGTATTAGAGTATTCAATATATGACTATATACTTACCTTTACCAGTAGGAGGTACATTTTCATATGTTTCATGTTACTAATAAGCATCCTTCCATTTCAGCTTAAATAATGCATTTCAGCATTTTTTGTAAGGCACGTTTACTGGTGATGAACTTCTTTAGCTTTTGTTTGGCCAGTAAAGGTTTTATCTCACATTTATATATATATATATATATATATATATATATATATATATATATATATATTTATATATATATTTATTTATTTATTTATTTTACATCTTTATTGGAGTATAAATGCTTTACAATGGTGTATTAGTTTCTGCTTTATAACAAAGTGAATCAGTTATACATATACATATGTTCCCATATCTCTTCCCGCTTGCGTCTCCCTCCCTCCCACCCTCCCTATCCCACCCCTCTAGGTGGGCACAAAGCACTGAGCTGATCTCCCTGTGCTATGTGACTGCTTCCCACTAGCTATCTATTTTATGTTTGGTAGTGTATATATGTCCATGCCACTCTCTCACTTTGTCACAGCTTACCCTTCCCCCTCCCCATATCCTCAAGTCCATTCTCTAGTAGGTCTGTGTCTTTATTCCTGTCTCACCCCTAGGTCCTTCATGACATTTTTTTTCTTAAATTCCATATATATGTGTTAGCATACGGTATTTGTCTTTCTCTTTCTGACTTACTTCACTCTGTATGACAGACTCTAGGTCCATCCACCTCATTACAAATAGCTCAATTTCATTTCTTTTTATGGCTGAGTAATATTCCATTGTATATATGTGCCACATCTTCTTTATCCATTCATCCGATGATAGACACTTAGGTTGTTTCCATCTCCAGGCTATTGTAAATAGACCTGCAATGAACATTTTGGTACATGACTGTTTGTGAATTATGGTTATCTCAGGGTATGTGCCCAGTAGTGGGATTGCTGCGTCATATGGTAGTTCTATTTGTCGTATTTTAAGGAACCTCCATACTGTTCTCCATAGTGGCTGTACCAATTCACATTCCCACCAGCAGTGCAAGAGTGTTCCCTTTTCTCCACACCCTCTCCAGCATTTATTGTTTCTAGATTTTTTGATGATGGCCATTCTGACTAGTGTGAGATGATATCTCATTGTAGTTTTGATTTGCATTTCTCTAATGATTAATGATGTTGAGCATTCTTTCATGTGTTTGTTGGTAGTCTGTATATCTTCTTTGCAGAAATGTGTATTTAGGTCTTCTGCCCATTTTTGGATTGGGTTGTTTGTTTTCTTGTTATTGAGCTGCATGAGCTGCTTATAAATTTTGGAGATTAATCCTTTGTCAGTTGCTTCATTGGCAAATATTTCCTCCCATTCTGAGGGTTGTCTTTTGGTCTTCTTTATGGTTTCCTTTGCTGTGCAAAAGCTTTGAAGTTTCATTAGGTCCCACTTGTTTATTTTTGTTTTTATTTCCATTTCTCTAAGAGGTGGGTCAAAAAGGACATTGCTGATTTATGTCATAGAGTGTTCTGCCTATGTTTTCCTCTAAGAGTTTCCCGGTGTCTGACCTTACATTTAGGTCTTTAATCCATTTTGAGCTTATTTTTGTGTATGGTGTTCAGGAGTGATCTAATTTCATACTTTTACATGTACCAGTCCAGTTTTCCCAGCACCACTTATTGAAGAGGCTGTCCTTTCTCCATTGTACATTCCTGCCTCCTTTATCAAAGATAAGGTAACCATATGTGCATGGGTTTATCTCTGGGCTTTCTATCCTGTTCCATTGATCTATCTTTCTGTTTTTGTGCCAGTACCATACTGTCTTGATTACTGTAGCTTTGTAGTATAGTCTGGAGTCAGGGAGCCTGATTCCTCTAGCTCCACTTTTCATTCTCAAGATTGCTTTGGCTATTTGGGGTCTTCTGTGTTTCCATACAAATTGTGAAATTTTTTGTTCTAATTCTGTGAAAAATGCCAGTGGTAGTTTGAATAGGGATTGCATTGAATCTGTAGATTGCTTTGGGTAGTAGAGTCATTTTCACAATGTTGATTCTTCCAATCTAAGAACATGGTATATCTCTCCATCTATTTGTATCATCTTTAATTTCTTTCATCAGTGTCATAATTTTCTGCATACAGGTCTTCTGTCTCCTTAGGTAGGTTTATTCCTAGATATTTTATTTTTTTTTGTTGCAATGGTAAATCGGAGTGTTTTCTTTCTTTCTTTCTTTTTGCTGTATGCGGGCCTCTCACTGTTGTGGCCTCTCCTGCTGCATAGCACAGGCTCTGGACGCACAGGCTCAGCAGCCATGGCTCATGGGCCCAGCCACTCTGCGGCATGTGGGATCTTCGTGGACCAGGGCACAAACCCATGTCCCCTGCATCGGCAGGTGGACTCTCAACCACAGCACTACCAGGGAAGCCCAGAGTGTTTTCTTGATTTCACTTTCAGATTTTTCATCATTAATATAGGATTGCTAGAGATTTCTGTGCATTAATTTTGTATCCTGCTACTTTACCAAATTCATTGATTAACTCTAGTAGTTTTCTGGTAGCATCTTTAGGATTCTCTATGTATAGTATCATGTCATCTGCAAACAGTGACAGCTTTACTTCTTCTTTTCTGATTTGGATTCCATTTATCTCCTTGTCTTCTCTGATTGCTGTGGCTAAAACTTCCAAAACTATGTTGAATAAGAGTGGTGAGAGTGGGCAACCTTGTCTTGTTCCTGATCTTAGTGGAAATGCTTTCAGTTTTTCACCATTGAGGATGATGTTGGCTGTGGGTTTGTCATATATGGCCTTTATTATGTTGAGGAAAGTTCCTTGTATGCCTACTTTCTGCAGGGTTTTGATCCCAAATGGGTGTTGAATTTTGTCGAAAGCTTTCTCTGCATCTATTGAGATGATCATTTGGTTTTTCTCTTTCAATTTGTTAATATTGGTGTATCACATTGATTGATTTGCATATATTGAAGAATCCTTGCATTCCTGGAATAAACCCCACTTGATCATGGTGTATGATCCTTTTAATGTGCTGTTGGATTCTGTTTGCTAGTATTTTGTTGAGGATTTTTGCATCTATGTTCATCAGTGATATTGGCCTGTAGTTTTCTTTCTTTGTGACATCCTTGCCTGGTTTTGGTATCAAGATGACGGTGGCCTCGTAGAATGATTTTGGGAGTGTTCCTCCCTCTGCTATATTTTGGAAGAGTTTGAGAAGGATAGGTGTTAGCTCTTCTCTAAATGTTTGATATAATTCGCCTGTGAAGCCATCTGGTCCTGGGCTTTTGTTTGTTGGAAGATTTTAAATCACAGTTTCAAATTCAGTGCTTGTGATTGGTCTTTTCATATACTCTATTTTTTCCAGATTCAGTCTTGGCAGGTTGTGCATTTCTAAGAATTTGTCCATTTCTTCCAGGTTGTCCATTTTATTGGCATAGAGTTGCTTGTAGTAATCTCTCATGATCCTTTGTATTTCTACAGTGTCAGTTGTTACGTCTCCTTTTTCATTTCTAATTCTATTGATTTGAGTCTTCTCCCTTTTTTTCTTGATGAGTCTGGCTATTGGTTTATCAATTTTTTTAATCTTCTCAAAGAACCGGCTTTTATTTTTTTTGGATCTTTGCTATCATTTCCTTCATTTCTTTTTCATTTATTTCTGATCTGATTTTTATGATTTCTTTCCTTCTGCTAACTTTGGGGGTTTTTTGTTCTTCCTTCTCTAATTGCTTTAGGTGCAAGGTTAGGTTGTTTATTCGAGATATTTCCTGTTTCTTAAGGTAGGATTGTATTTCTATAAACTTCCCTCTTAGAACTGCTTTTGCTGCATCCCATAGTTTTGGGTCCTCATGTCTCCATTGTCATTTGTTTCTAGGAATTTTTTGATTTCCTCTTTGATTTCTTCAGTGATCACTTCATTATTAAGTAATGTATTGTTTAGCCTCCATGTGTTTGTATTTTTTACAGATCTTTTCCTGTAATTGATATCTAGTCTCATAGCATTGTGGTCGGAAATGATACTTGATACAATTTCAATTTTCTTAAATTTACCAAGGCTTGATTTGTGAACCAAGATATGATCTATCCTGGAGAATGTTCCATGAGCACTTGAGAAAATGTGTATTCTGTTGTTTTTGGATGCAATGTCCTATAAATATCAATAAAGTCCATCTTGTTTGATGTATCATTTAAAGCTTGTGTTTCCTTATTTATTTTCATTTTGGATGATCTGTCTATTGGTGATAGTGGGGTGTTAAAATCCCCTTCTATGATCGTGTTACTCTCGATTTCTCCTTTTATGGCTGTTAGTATTTGCCTTATGTATTGCGGTGCTCCTATGTTGGGTGCATAAATATTTACAATTGTTATATCTTCTTGGATTAATCCCTTGATCATTATGTAGTGTCCTTTTTTGTCTCTTATAATAGTCTTTATTTTAAACTCTATTTTGTCTGATATGAGAATTGCTACTCCAGCTTTCTTTTGATTTCCATTTGCATGGAATATCTTTTTCCATCCTCTTACTTTCAGTCTGTATGCGTCTCTAGGCCTGAAGTTGGTCTCTTGTAGACAGCATATATATGGGTCTTGTTTTTTTATCCATTCAGCCAATCTGTGTCTTTTGGTGGGAGCATTTAGTTCATTTATATTTAATGTAATTATCAATCTGTATGTTCCTATTCCCAGTTTCTTAATTGTTTTGGGTTCGTTATTGTAGGTCTTTTCCTTCTCTTGTGTTTCTTGCCTAGAGAATTTCCTTTAGCATTTGTTGTAAAGCTGGTTTGGTGGTGCTGAACTCTCTCTGCTTTTGCTTGTCTGTAAAGGTTTTGATTTCTCCATCAAATCTGAATGAGATCCTTGCTGGGTAGAGTAATCTTGGTTGCAGGTTTTTCTCCTTCATCACTTTAAATATGTCCTGCCATCCCTTCTGGCTTGCAGAGTTTCTGCTGAAAGATCAGCTGTTAACCTTATGGGGATCCCCTTGTATGTTATTTGTTGTTTTTCCCTTGATGCTTTTAATACGTTTTCTTTGTATTTAATTTTTGACAGTTTGTTTAATATGTGTTTTGGTGTATTTCCCTTTGGATTTATCCTGTATGGGACTCTCTGTTCTTCCTGGACTTGATTAACTATTTTCTTTCCCATAGTAGGGAAGTTTTCAACTATAATCTCTTCAAATATTTTCTCAGTCCCTTTTTCTCTTCTTCTTCTGGAACCCCAATAATTCTAATGTTTGTGTGTTTAATGTTGTCCCAGAGGTCTCTGAGACTGTCCTCAGTTCTTTTCATTCTTTTTTCTTTATTCTGCTCTGCAGTAGTTATTCCACTATTTTGTCTTCCAGGTCACTTATCCGTTCTTCTGCCTCAGTTATTCTGATATTGATCTCATCTAGAGTATTTTTAATTTCATTTATTGTGTTGGTCATCATTTCTTGTTTCATCTTTAGTTCTTCTAGGTCCTTGTTAAATGTTTCTTGCATTTTGTCTCTTCCATTTCCAAGATTTTGGATCACCTTTACTATCATTATTCTGAATTCTTTTTCAGGTAGACTGCCTATTTCCTGTTCATTTGTTAGGTCTGTTGGGATTTTATGTTGCTCCTTCATCTGCTGTGAGTTTTTCTGTCTTCTCATTTTGCTTATGTTACTGTGTTTGGGGTCTCCTTTTAGCAGGCTGCAGGTTCGTAGTTCCCGTTGTTTTTGGTGTCTGTCCCCAGTGGCTAAAGTTGGTTCAGTGGGTTGTGTAGGCTTCCTAGTGGAGGGGACTAGTGCCTGTGTTCTGGTGGATGAGGCTGGATCTTGTCTTTCTGGTGGGCAGGTCCACGTCTGGTGGTGTGTTTTGGGGTGTCTGTGGACTTATTATGATTTTAGACAGCCTCTCTGCTAATGGGTGGCGTTGTGTTCCTGTCTTGCTAGTTGTTTGGCATAGCGTGTCCAGCACTGTAGCTTGCTGGTCGTTGAGTGAAGCTGGGTGCTGGTGTTGAGATGGAGATCTCTGGGAGATTTTCACCGTTTGATATTATGTGGAGCTGGGAGGTCTCTTGTGGACCAGTGTCCTGAAGTTGGCTCTCCCACCTCAGTGGCACAGCACTGACTACTGGCTGCAGCACCAAGAGCCTTTCATCCACATGGCTTAGAATAAAAGGGAGAAAAATAGAAAGAAAGAAAGAAAGAAAGAAAGAGGAAAGAAAGAAGGGAGGGAGGGAGGAAGGAAGGAAGGAGGGAAGGAAGGAAGGAAAGAAAGAAAGAAAGAAGATAAAATAAAATAAAAGTAAAATAAAATAAAGTTATTAAAATAAAAAATCATTAAGAAAAAAAATTTTTTTTAAGAAAAAAAAAAAAACAATGGTCGGATAGAACCCTAGGACAAATGGTGGAAGCAAAGCTATATAGACAGAATCTCACACAGGAGCATACACATACACATTCACAAAAAGAGGAAAAGGGGAAAAAATCATAAATCTTGCTCTCAAAGTCCACCTCCTTAATTTGGGATGATTCGTTGTCTATTCAGGTATTCCACAGATGCAGGGTACATCAAGTTGATTGTGGAGCTTTAATCCGCTGCTCCTGAGGCTGCTGGGAGAGATTTCCCTTTCTCTTCTTTGTTTGCACAGCTCCCGGGTCTCAGCTTTGGATTTGGCCCCGCCTCTGCGTGTAGGTCGCCGGAGGGCGTCTGTTCTTCGCTCAGACAGGACGGGGTTAAAGAAGCCGCTGATTCGGGGGCTCTGGCTCGCTCAGGCCGGGGGGAGGGAGGGGTACGGATGCGGGGAGAGCCTGTGGCGGCAGAGGCTGGCATGACGTTGCACCATCCTGAGGCCCGCCATGCGTTCCCCTGGGGAAGTTGTCCCTGGATCCCGGCACCCCGGCAGTGACGGACTGTACAGGCTCCCCAGAAAGGGGCGGGGGGGTTGGATAGTGACCTGTGCTCGCACACAAGCTTCTTGGTGGCGGCAGCAGCAGCCTTAGCGTCTCATGCCTGTCTCTGGGGTCCGCGCTTTTAGCCGTGGCTCCTTTAAGCAACGCTCTTAATCCCCTCTCATCACGCACCAGGAAGCAAAGAGGGAAGAAAAAGTCTCTTGCCTCTTCGGCAGTTCCAGACTTTTTCCCGACTCCCTCTGGGCTAGCTGTGGCGCATTAGCCCCTTCAGGCTGTACTCACGCAGCCAACCCCAGTCTTCTCCCTGCGCTCCAACCAAAGCCCGAGCCTCAGCTCCCAGCCCCGCCTGCCCCGGCGGCCAAGCTGACAAGCCTCTCGGGCTGGTGAGTGCTGGTGGGCACCGATCCTCTGTGCCGGAATCTCTCCGCTTTGCCCTCCGCACCCCTGTTGCTGCGCTCTCCTCCATGGCTCCGAAGCTTTCCCCCTCCGCCACCCGCAGTCTCCACCCGTGAAGGGGCTCCTAGTGTGTGGAAACCTTTCCTCCTTCACGGCTCCCTCCCACTGGTGCAGGTCCCGTCCCTATCCTTTTGTCTCTGTTTATTCCTTTTTCTTTTGCCCTACCCAGGTATGTGGGGAGTTTCTTGCCGTTTGGGAGGTCTGAGGTCTTCTGCCAGCGTTCAGTAGGTGTTCTGTAGGAGTTGTTCCACGTGTAGATGTATTTCTGGTGTATCTGTGGGGAGGAAGGTCATCTCTGCGTCTTACTCTTCCGCCATCTTCCCCAGCCCTCTCACCTTTATTTCTGAAGGACAATTTTTCTGGGTAAAGTATACTTGATAGGTGGTTTCTTTCAACACTTTAAACATATCATTTCATTCTCTCCTGGCCTGCAAGGTCTCTGCTGAGAAATCCTTTGGTAGCCTTATGGGGTCTTTTGTATGGGAGAAATTTTTTCTCTTGCTGTTTTTAAAGCTTCCTTTTTGTCTTTGATTTTAATCATTTTAATTATAATCTGTCTTAGAGAAGATTGCTTTAGATTGAAATTTTGGAGCTATTAACTCCATGAACTTGAATGTCCACATTTCTCCTGAGATTTGGGAAGTTCTTAGCCATATTTCTTTAAATAAGCATTATACTCTTTCCCCCCGACCTTCTCCTTCTGGAACTCCAATGATGCATTACAGTATGTCGCTTCATGGTACCCCATTAAGTCCCATAGGATTTCTTTGTTCCTTTTCATTCTTTTTTAAAAATTTAAAAAATTGAAGTATAGTTGATTGACAATGTTGTGTTAGTTTCAGGTGTACAGCACAGTGATTCAGATATATATTCTTTTTTTAGATTCTTTTTCCTATAGGTTATTACAAAATATTGGGCATAGTTCTCTATGCTACACAGTAGGTCCTTGTTGGTTATTTACCTTTTCATTCTTTTTCTTTTTGCTCCTCTGATTAGATAATTTTAATTGATCTGTCTTTGTGCTCACTGAAACTTTTTTCTGCTTGGCCAAGATTGCCACTGAAGGCAATTCTCTATTGAATTCTTCAGTTCAGTCATTGTATTCTTCAGTTCCAAAATTTGTGTGTGTGTTTTTTTTAATGTTTTCTGTCCCTTTATTGAACTTCTCTTTTTATTCTTGTATTGTTTTCCTGATAGTGTCAACTTGTTCATCTGTGTTTTCCTATAGGTCTCTGAGCATCTTTAGAACGATTATTTTGAATTCTTTATTGGGCAGTTCCTGGATTTACATATTTTTAGTGCTAGTTACTGGAGGTTTGCTATATTACTTTGGTGGAGTAATGTTTCTCTGATTCTTTGTGATCCCTGTAGCCTTGTGCAAGTGTCTGCATAAGGTGACAAGTTTGAAGAACTGGTCACCTTTTCCAGACTTTATGAACTGACTTCAGTGAAAGAAGACTTTCAGTGGGTGGTAGCATGCTGGAGTGTGCTGTGACCCTGGGTCTGGTGGTACAAGGTGCCAAGTGCAGGAAGACATGGTGACACTGAACTGGCGGAGCTTAATGTCTCTCTAGCTCAGGGCTCTGAGGTCTGCAGCATCAACAACTGTGTAGTCCTTGGCAAGTGCTGCAAGAAGCCTGCAGTGGCTGCAAGGGCTGTTGGTGTCTTCAGTGGCTCTTCCAGATCTCATCGTTAAGGGACAGCACAGGCAGGGGTGGTGACCCTGGCCAGTGGTGTGCACGCACTTGCTATGGGGCCAGCTGCAGATTCCTGTGTAGTAGGAGGAGCTGGTTGTAGACACATGTGTAGCGGTGGGGGCCAGTGTAGGAGCAAGGGCCAAGGCCAACCATGGGCTGACTGGCAGCTTCAGGGGTTCTTGTTGTTGGTGTGTACTACCTTGCTTGCTGGGTCTCTCCACAGCTGGGTGTGTGTAGGTGCATAGCTGGATGGGCTAGCTTCAGGTTAGTGCAGTGGTGCAGGCCAGTGAGAGAAGACAAGGCCTGATCCAGGCCCACAAGCAGCTGTAGGGTCCTTGGGTGCCTGTGTGCTCTCCCATGGCTGCAGTCTCCCCCTGGGCATTCACATAGCACTGGAGGCCAGTGCACAGCTGGAGGGGCTAGCCCGAGCATGCACATGGCAGTTGTGGGTGTCTAAGCTGCATCTTGCACTCATACAGCTACAGAGGCCTGGGTTGGCTACTAGTATAGTTTCCAGGCTCCAGTTGGAATGGGGGGGCGGTGCACAGAGAGGGACTAGGCTACTGGCATCAGTGAATGCAAATATCTTGGGTGAAAGCTGGTGAACACTGCAGAAGGTCTGCAGCAACTGTGCTGGCCGTTGGCTTTTTCAGTAGCAAAAGCTGCTGGATTTGTTGTAGAGCAGGTCACTGGGAACCATGATCTCTCCCCCTGCATGGCTGCTATTGGTCACCCCTGCTTTTCTTCTTTATTCCTAGCTGTCTCTATATGTCTCAGCTTTGCTGGTCTGGGTAGGGTGAAACCAAAGCAAGATCTTTATGTAGTGCCCCAAAAGGCTGAGGAAACTAGTTGCTCACCCTGCTCTTCCTTTCCTAACAAGGGGAATGCTTTCTAGTTGAGGAATTCCCTCTTGGTGCTGAGCAATGCCAGCTTGGTGTGTGGAATGATTCAGGCAAAATGAAGCTGTCTTCCTTCTCTTTTTGTGTGGTCATTCTCAGTTTTTTGTTTTTGTTTTTTTGTTCCAGTGTGTTCCTGAAGTTTCTTGAATGGACTCCAGAGCTCTCCCAAAGCTGCTTTTATTGGGTGAGTAGCTAATTATTGATCTTTGTAGGGAGACAGAGCTTCTATGACACCATTTTGGCAACATCACCTCACACCATTATTGTTTGTTTGGATAACATTGAATTCTATTTCAACTGACACAGAGTGGGCTTAAATCAGAGCCAAAAGATAATCATCTTGACCAGCAAGATGTTCCCTTATTATTATCTGTGGCCATTGTAAAAGAAGTCTCTCTATTTTGTCCAAATCCAACATCTATCTCATTCTTTTATGCCCCTCTTTAGCCAGCCTAATGTGAACACAGTTCACACAGTTTTTGGCAATAAGCTCCAACTCCCTTGTGCTATTGTCTTTTTGTCTTACCAGTCTGTCAGGCAAAACCCCGGTGGTTGTGTTCAAATTTCTACCCTCTCTACTGCTGCTCCTAATAGCTAAAAACTGCTGAAAAGGTCACATAATAGAGCAGCCTGGGTCTACTACAAATTCACAATCTCAACCCTAAAAGGGCTCCCACATTGACGACAATCCTACTATATCTCTGGACTACCTTCCCACTCAGCAGTGCCTGTCTCCAACCCTCTTTACTGTCACCAAACCTCCAACCCTCCTCTCACCCTCACCCTCAACAGATCACCTTACCTCTAGTTTAGAAATATAATAGTAATAAATGCATGCATAATGCTTACTGTATGCCAGACACTAATCTTTAAACTTTACATAGATTAACTAACTTAATAATTATAACAGCCCTAGGAAACAATGATTAATTTTATCACCATTTTATAGTTGAGAAAACTGAGGCACAGGGAGTTTGAGTAATTTGCCTATGGTCACACAACTCGCAAGTGGAGAGTCATAGATTCTCACCCAGGTAGTCAGGACTCTAATTTGAGTCTATGTCTTTGACCGCTATTCATACTGCCTCCACCTCATACCGCCATACAATCTGCTCAGATCTCGGACTGAAGAAGCTCCACTTCCTCTTATGGTGGGGCCAGTCCTTCCCATCACCCGTGCTTTGAGTTTTATGCCCTTCTTCTACTTAGCTCCCTAGCTACCTCACATGATTTGCTAACCTTTCTTTATTGTGTGTAGATTCACCCTCTTCTCACTCACTCAGCTCCTTCTTTCTATCTGCCCATCCACACACATATTTCTTGGACGAGGTGACTCTTCTTCCTATCTACATTTCCTCACCTCTCACTCTCTACTCACCACCCTCTTCAGTCTTGACCCTCTACCTATCCAGCTTTCACCCACCTTACAAATGACCTCCATGGCACTAAATCCAACACACATTTTTACTTCTCAATTCATTTGAGCTCTCACCAGCATTCCACTCTGTTGACAATTCCCTCTGCTTTTAAACACTCTCCTCCTTTGGCTTATATGAAACAATTTTTTCCCACTCTCCTCCTTTTCCCCTTACCACCTGTGTAGATTCATTCCCCTGTAATCAGCCTTCACTGTTGGAGTGTATCAAGACTTGGTGTTATGCTCTCCCTTTTTTTTTTTTTACATCTTTATTGGAGTATAATTGCTTTATAATGGTGTGTTAGTTTCTGCTTTATAACAAAGTGAATCAGTTATACATATACATATGGTCCCATATCTCTTCCCTCTTGTGTCTCCATCCCTCCCACCCTCCCTATCCCACCCCTCTAGGTGGTCACAAAGCACGTACCTGATCTCCCTGTGCTATGCGGCTGCTTCCCACTAGCTATCTATTTTACGTTTGGTAGTGTATATATGTCCATGTCACTGTCTCGCTTTGTCACAGCTTACCCTTCCCCCTCCCCATATCCTCAAGTCCATTCTCAAGTAGGTCTGTGTCTTTATTCCTGTCTTACCCCTAGGTTCTTCGTGACATTTTTTCCCTTAAATTCCATATATATGTGTTAGCATATGGTATTTGTCTTTCGCTTTCTGACTTACTTCACTCTGTATGACAGACTTTAGGTCCATCCACCTCATTACAAGTAGCTCAATTTCGTTTCTTTTTATGGCTGAGTAATATTCCATTGTATATATGTGCCACATCTTCTTTATCCATTCATCGGATGATGGACACTTAGGTTGTTTCCATCTCTGGGCTATTGTAAATAGACCTGCAATGAACATTTTGGTACATGACTCTTTTTGAATTATGGTTTTCTCAGAGTATATGCCCAGTAGTGGGATTGCTGGGTCATATGGTAGTTCTATTTGTAGTTTTTTAAGGAACCTCCATACTGTTCTCCATAGTGGCTGTACCAATTCACATTCCCACCAGCAGTGCAAGAGTGTTCCCTTTTCTCCACACCCTCTCCAGCATTTATTGCTTCTAGATTTTTTGATAATGGCCATTCTGACTGGTGTGAGATGATATCTCATTGTAGTTTTGATTTGCATTTCTCTAATGATTAATGATGTTGAGCATTCTTTCATGTGTTTGATGGCAGTCTGTATATCTTCTTTGGAGAACTGTCTATTTAGGTCTTCTGCCCATTTTTGAATTGGGTTGTTTCTGTTTTTGTTATTGAGCTGCATGAGCTGCTTGTAAATTTTGGAGATTAATCCTTTGTCAGTTGCTTCATTGGCAAATATTTTCTCCCATTCTGAGGGTTGTCTTTTGGTCTTGTTTATGGTTTCCTTTGCTGTGCAAAAGCTTTGAAGTTTCATTAGGTCCCACTTGTTTATTTTTGTTTTTATTTCCATTTCTCTAGGAGGTGGGTCAAAAAGGATCTTGCTGTGATTTATGTCATAGAGTGTTCTGCCTATGTTTTCCTCTAAGAGTTTGATAGTTTCTGGCCTTACATTTAGGTCTTTAATCCATTTTGATATGCTCTCCCTTTTTATGATGGTTTGTTTTTACTTTCTACTCTCTACCTATATATCTCATGCTCACCTATGGCTTTAATCATCCCTTTGGCCAGATGATTCATAAATATCTATCTCCACCTCAGATCTCTTGAACTGCAGACCCATGCATTACATAGTATGTAAGCTCCATGAAGGTAGTGACCACTTGTATTGTCTCTGTTCTATCCCTAGGGCATAGAATAGTGCCTGGAACATGACAGTTGAACAATAAATACTTGTTTAATGAAAGTAAAAAGAATATGCCCAAACTTGATCCTATTTTAGTATTTTCTATCAGGGCAAAGCATCACCATTTATTCTGTTAAACAGCCTAGCAAAACTTGTTGACATTTCCATGTCCCTCATCCCCAGAGTTGACAATTGTATTAGTTTTCTAGGGCTGCCACGATGAAATACCATAGATTATGTGGTTTTAGCACCATATTTTCTCACAGTTCTGGAGTTAGAAGTCCAAGATCAATGTGTCTGCTGGTTCGATTTCTCTTGAGGCAACTCTCCTTGGCTTGCAGATAGCCACCATTCTGCATATCTTCACATGGTCATTCCTCTGTGTGCATGCATCCCTGGTGTTTGTGTGTTCAAATTTCCTTTTCTTACAAGGACAGCAGTCAGAGTGGATTAGGGGCAAATCTAATGGCTTCTTTTTAACTTAATCACCTCTTTAAAAGTCCTGTCTCCAAATATAATCACATCCTGAGGTAATGGGGGAAGGCTTCAACATATGAATTTGGGGGGAAGGGTCACAATTTAACCCATAATAATCTATCATCAAATGTATTTGATTTTTTCTTTAAATAAATACTTCTTGAATCCACACACTTATCTCCATCCCTTCCTAATCCAAGCTACCATTGCCTCTTGCCCATTGCGTGATAGGCCACATCAAAGATGGTTCCCAGGGATCTCTGTTTCCAAGTGTTCATGTGCATGTATAATACCTTCTCTTGGGGCTATACCTGGTGGCTAATAAATATCACATCTGAGACTGGATTACCAAACAGCTTGGAGTTCCATCTTGCTCTCATTCTCTTGCTGTCTCACTTGCTCATGCTGATGAAAGCCAGTTGCCATACTGTGAGTTGGCCTATACAGAGGAGGAGCTGAGGGATAGCTCTGGCCAAGAAACAGCCAGAAGCTAAGGCTCTTGTTAAAGATCCAGTGAGGAACTGAATCCTGCCAACAACCACATGAGTGAGCTTGGAAGTGGATCCTCCTCCAGTTGAGCCTTGAGATGACTGCAGCTACAGATGGCACCTTGATTACAACCTTGTGAGAGAGCTAGAACCAGAGAACCCAACTATACCCAGATTCCTGACCCACAGAATCTGTGAGATAATAGGTGACTGCTTTTTAAGTCATTACACTTTGGTACACGGCCATAAATAACGAATACATCTAGTAAATGCACTAGTCCACTACCTACATCCAATCTACCTTCCTTCAAACCACTTCTTCATATAGTAGTCAAAGAGATCTTTTCATTATATAAATCAACCTATTTCCCATTTAAACCCTTCAAAAGCTTTCTATTGATTTCAAGCTAACTGGCCATTTTTTTCCCTCACATAGTTAACACTTACTTGTCCTTCAGATTTCAGTGCAAAACCTCATTTCCTTGAGGAGGTCACCTCCCTCCAGATCAAATCTCTTTCATAGAGTTTGGCAGAGAACATTTTTACATGTGATTCTGGGATTAATGCCTTTCCTTTCCACTAGAATGCAAGCTTCATGAGAGCAAGGACCGTGTCTGGTTTTCTTTAACATGCCTGGCCCAGTGTCTAGAACATAGGCACACAATAAAATGTGTTAAGCAAGCAAAATGTTAAATGCCATTTGTTACTTCTTTTGCTTTTTTGTGGGTCCTCGAGATAACAACTTTACTTCTTGGAACTTTGTAAGTTCAAAGTTGTATGGTTCTACTACCTCCTACAACCTGACTCTTCTGCCAAGTGTTTATGAGACTAAGTTATCTTTTTACAAGACCTATTAGGGAAGACTAGTAAAACAACATTTATTAATTTATAATGCCATTTAACCTTTCTGGATTCATGGCAAAACCATAATGGATTGAAAGGATAAGACATGTCATCTGGTATGGAATTTGTCTGGCTCAAAACTCTTATCCAAAAAATTCATGTTGTTAAGATTTCTTTATTTGAAAAGAGCACCTCTTATTTTTAGAAAATCTGGATTACACAGCTGGGTGACAGATGTATATGTGTCATACTCTTATAGGGGAGCAAGAGGCTGTTGGCTCTGTGATCACATTGTTTTGAATGGAATGATTTTCATA
Organism: Mesoplodon densirostris; assembly: GCF_025265405.1. NCBI lineage: Eukaryota > Metazoa > Chordata > Mammalia > Artiodactyla > Ziphiidae > Mesoplodon > Mesoplodon densirostris. Next base: position 47,581,361 of record NC_082668.1, read on the forward strand.
CATTAGATAGCATCATGCGTTCCATCTGAATGTAATGGCAGCCAACACCGCCTATGTGTCACATTTTTTGTGTGCAAATCATGCAATGTCTTTGATACATTTTTCTTACCATTTGTGTGAACCTGAATTGGGGCAGTTATATTTCAAGCAGATGAAAATGATAAGTAAATGTTTATTTAGGAGTGAAGGGAGATTCTCACCACATTCATTAATTTGATGGTAGTTAAATGAAAACTTCGTTTAAATGTGTCTATTTTTCAACTCTGGCTTCCTCTCCTATTTTAATATCTAATTGTTGTCACATGCATTTAAATGAGGCTATGCATGTAATTTAAGTAAGTTAATTAAACTGGGTGTTATTCTAGTTATCTAATGGCATAATATTTAATATTTTCATACAATAGATATTCACACACATTGATAGGGAGGTAGTAAAGGATGGTGGGGACTAGGGTGAACTGGATAATATATGTCTATTTTAAAGGGAAGTATACATTATTTAATTCCCTAATTGTGGGGTCAGTATTTCTAGAACTTCTGACTTTTTCTGGAGAACTCAGAAATCTAGATCTTATGTGAAACACACCAGTGTTAAAATAATCTTTTAAAACTTTGCAAAACAGTTCAAATAAATCTGTGGAGCTCATGTGAGATAAAGGCCCTTTGACCTTTTTGGTACAGTGGCAATATTGTGTATTGGAAAATACATGGATTTTGGAGACAGACAGACCAGAGTTTGAATTCTGGTGCAGACAGTTACTTGTATGGCTGGACAGTTACTTTAGCCCTTTTGAAACTTTGTGTCCTAATTTTTGAAATGAAAATGTTACAGTCTTTTTTAACGTCTGTAATAGAAATAATACATAGCGATTTTTATTACTATGACTCACTGTAACTAAACTAAACTTTCTTCTCATTTCCAAACAGTCTCCAGTGTTTAATTATTTGCATCCAGGCTTCCTCCAATAACCCTAAAGTATGGTGACCACATAATCATAATTATTTATCTTGTACATCCAGCCAAACACACTCCACACTTTGACAATGGAAAATAAGTTTTAAGTTGAAAAATAAAACAGATCCTATACACAAAGCATCTGGAAGATGATATCCTAATGGGAAGCATCTTCAAGTACTTCAGTTATTTTTATAGGGAGGATGGTGACCAAATGTGTTTTATCATCAATAAGGAATGATCAAGTGGAATGAACAAGCTGTGGCTCTAAAGAATAAGGGTAGATATGCGTGGATGAGGAACGTAGGCCTATGAATTGTTAACTATCAGTTATAGTTATCGGTAGCATTGGAATTGATTCTTCCAAGCATTCCAAAACTGAAAATCAAAACTTCTATAGGAAACCAGGTTGCCTGTCTCATCCTCAAGTTCAGCTAGGGTATTCATAGGATCAGTTAGTGAGATAAGTCTTTCTGTAAACTAGGCTCACCAAGCTTCTGGTGGTTTATTCAAATTTCAACCAGCTCTTGAGAAATTATAAAATACTTGTAATTCAAAACCAGATATTAGACAGAAGAACCTCATTAACATATAAAAAGGTTTACTGGGAACTAGATACAAACTAATATATTGATTGGCAAGGCCTATGCAGTGGTGCTTAAAATGTCAGGTCAAATATGTCCAAATTCCAGTTCTCCTCGATGTTTGGTGTCAAAGAGACAAAACATCTGGATGACTGGATAAATAATTTTATTAAGTTGATTTAATGTTTGACATTATGTAGACACATCCTAAAGTAATCATGTTCCATGTAAAGTGTAAATAGCAAACTCAACAAGTCTAATTAATAATTCTTGGGACTTCCCTGGTGGCACAGTGGTTAAGAGTCTGCCTGCCACAGCAGGGGACATGGGTTCGATCCCTGGTCTGGGAAGATCCCACATGCCACAGAGCAACTAAGCCCATGAGCCACAACTACTGAGCTCGCATGCTGCAACTACTGAAGCCCACATGCCTAGAGCCTGTGCTCCGCAACAAGAGAAGACACCACAATGAGAAGCCTGTGCACCACAATGAAGAGTAACCCCTACTCACCACAACTAGAGAGCCCGCGTGAAGCAATGAAGACCCAACGCAGCCAAAAATAAAAAATAAAAAATAAATTCTTAAAGTAGAGTAAATTTTAGAAACTTTCTAGTTTAATCCCTGTATTTTACATGTGGGGAAACAGAGTCTTAGAAAATTAAATGACTTGGCCAACATCAAATGACTTCGAATCTCTGCCTCTTATTTTAATATATTTTCTGCCATAGTTGAGCTGATCATATTGAAAGAAGAGGGCAAAAGATTAAAGAAGAAAAATAACCCTCCCCCAAAGAAACTGAAGTTCCTATTTTGAATATAAGAAGCAGTATATTAACACTGTCTTTACATTTTTACTCTAAAAATCTTAAATATTTCAAGAGATAAGATCAGGTACACAAAAATGCAGAAGAGAAAAGAACATTAATATTTAAAAAAAATTATCCCTTGTACTGAAAGGCTTACAGGTGGAAATTTGTCAGTTTACCCAGACTCAAATGCCTTCTAGCAGCTCAACGATTTCTAGGAATATAGAGTTCTGAAAACAGCTACCTGCATTTAGGGGCAGTTCATTTTTCAAGATGAATTCTATTCTTTGTACCTCTGAGAAGAAAATGTCTGCATGCAGTGATGCTCATCTTGAGGCCATATGCATGGAGAATATAAATTCTTAGATCCCAGAAATGGACTAATACAAATTATATATAATTGTTTATTATATAGATTTTTAAAAGGCATGAAAACACAGAGGGGAAAGCAAGACATTCAATGAGGAGTCAGTGAAAAAACTGTCTTGTAGCATCCTCCAATATAGTTAGGCTTCATAAGTTTATGCTAGTCGAATGAATGATTAAGCCACTGATTTTGTTGTTGTTATATGGTGTTTCTTTACATAATTCAATGCTTCAAGAAAGATTTTTTTTAACATCTTTGTTGGAGTATAATTGTTTTACAATGTCATATTAGTTTCTGCTGTATAACAAAGTGAATCAGCTATATATATATATATATATATATATATATATATATATATATATATATATATATATATATATATATACATATACCACCATATCCCCTCCCTCTTGCACCTCCTTCCAACCCTCCCTATCCCACCCCTCTAGGTGGTCAAAAAACACCGAGCTGATCTCCCTGTGCTATGCAGCTGCTTCCCACTAGCTATCTATTCTACATTTGCTAGTGTACATATGTCAAGGTTACTCCCTCACTTCATCACAACTTACCTTTCCCACTCCCCGTGTCCTCAAGTCCATTCTCTATGTCTGCGTCTTTATTCCTGTCTTGCCCTTAGGTTCATCTGAACCATTTCTTTAGATTTCATATATATATGTGTTAGCATACGGTATTTGTTTTTCTCTTTCTGACATACTTTACTCTGTATGACAGACTCTAGGTCTATCCACCTCACTACAACTAACTCAATTTTGTTTATTTTTATGGCTGAGTAATATTCCATTGTATATATGTGCCACATCTTCTTTATCCATTCATCTGTCAATGGACACTTAGGTTGCTTCCATGTCCTGGCTATTGTAAATAGTGCTGCAATGAACACTGTGGTACATGACTCTTTTTAATTATGGTTTTCTAAATGTATATGTCCAGTAGTGGGATTGCTGGGTCATATGGTAGTTCTATTTTTAGTTTTTTAAGGAACCTCCATACTGTTCTCCATAGTGGCTGTATCAATTTACATTCCCATCAACAGTGCAAGAGGGTTCCCTTTCTCTACACCCTCTCCAACATTTATTGTGTGTAGATTTTTTTTTTTTTTTTTCCGGTACGCGGGGCTCTCATTGTTGTGGCTTCTCTCGTTGTGGAGCACAGGCTCCAGACGTGCAAGCCCAACGGCCATGGCCCACGGGCCCAGCCACCCCGCGGCACGTGGGATCCTCCCGGACCGGGGCACGAACCCACTTCCCCTGCATCGGCAGGCAGACTCTCAACCACTGCGCCACCAGGGAAGCCCTGTGTGTAGATTTTTTGATGATGGCCATTCTGACTGGTGTGAGGTGATACCTCATTGTAGTTTTGATTTGCATTTCTCTAATGATTAGCAATGTTGAGCATCCTTTCATGTGTTTGTTGGCAATCTGTATATCTTCTTTGGAGAAATGTTTATTTAGATCTTCTGTCCAGTTTTGGATTGGGTTGTTTGTTTACCTGATATTGAGCTGCATGAGCTGCTTGTAAATTTTGAGGTTAATCCTCTGTCAGTTGCTTCATTTGCAAATATTTTCTCAGGTTCTGAGGGTTGTCTTTTCATCTTGTTTATGATTTCTTTTGCTGTGCAAAACCTTTTAAGTTTCATTAGGTCCCATTTGCTTATTTTTGTTTTTATTTCCATTTTTCTAGGAGGTGGGTCAAAAAGGATCTTGCTGTGATTTATGTCATAGAGTGTTCTGCCTACGTTTTCCTCTAAGACTTTCATAGTGTCTGGCCTTACATTTAAGTCTTTAATCCATTTTGAGTTTATTTTTGCATATGGTGTCAAGAAGTGTTCTAATTTCATTCTTTTACATGTAGCTATCCAGTTTTCCCAGCACCATTTATTGAAGAGGCTGTCTTTTCTCCATTGTATATTCTTGCCTCCTTTATCAAAGATAAGGTGACCATATGTGCATGAGTTTATCTCTGGGCTTTTTATCCTATTCCATTGATCTTTATTTCTGTTTTTGTGCCAGTAGCATACTGTCTCAATAATTGTAGCTTTGTAGTACAGTTGGAAGTCAGGGTGCCTTATTCCTGCAGCTGCATTTTCCTTTCTCAAGATTGCTTTGGCTATTTGGGGTCTTTTATGTTTCCATACAAATTGTGGATTTTTTTGCTCTAGTTCTGTGAAAAATGCCATTGGTAGTTGGATAAGTATTGCATTGTGCTTTGGCTAGTATAGTCATTTTCACAATGTTGATTCTTCCAATCCAGAAACATGGTATAAGACTCCCATCTGTTTGTATCATCTTTAATTTCTTCCATCAGTGTCTTATAGTTTTCTGCATACAGGTCTTTTGTCTCCTTAGGTAGGTTTATTCCTAGGTATTTTATTCTTTTTGTTGCAATGGTAAATGGGAGTGTTTCCTTAATTTCTCAGATTTTTCATCATTAGTGTATAGGAATGCAAGAGATTTCTGTGCATTAATTTTGTATCTTGCTACTTTACCACATTCATGGATTAGCTCTAGTAGTTTTCTGGTAGCATCTTTAGGATTCTCTATGTATAGTATCATGTCATCTGCAAATAGTGACAGTTCTACTTCTTCTTTTCTGATTTGGATTCTTTTAATTTCTTTTTCTTCTCTGATTACTGTGGCTAAAATTTCCAAAACTATGTTGAATAATAGTGGTGAGAGTGGGCAACCTTGTCTTGTTCCTGATCTTAGCAGAAATGGTTTCAGTTTTTCATTATTGAGAATGATGTTGGCTGTGGGTTTGTCATGTATGGCCTTTATTATGTTGAGGTAGGTTCCCTCTATGCCTACTTTCTGGCAAGTTTTTATCATAAATGGGTGTTGAATTTTGTCAAAACCTTTTTCTGTGTCTATTGAGATGATCATATGATTTTTATCCTTCAGTTTGTTAATATGGTGTATGACACTGATTGATTTGCATATATTGAAGAAACCTTGCATTCCTGAGATAAACCACACTTGTTCATGGTGTATGATCCTTTGAATGTGCTGTTGGATTCTGTTTGCTTGTATTTTGTTGAGGAGTTTTGCATCTATGTTCATCAGTGATATTGGCCTGTAGTTTTGTTTCTTTGTGACATCCTTGTCTGGTTTTGGTATCAGGGTGATGGTGGCCTTATAGAATGAGTTTGGAAGTGTTCCTCCCTCTGCTATATTTTGGAAGAGTTTAAGAAGGATAGGTGTTAGCTCTTCTCTAAATGTTTGATGGAATTCACCTGTGAAGCCATCTGGTCCTGGGCTTTTGTTTGTTGGAAGATTTTTAATCACAGTTTCAATTTCAGTGCTTGTGATTGGTCTGTTTATATTTGCTATTTCTTCCTGGTTCAGTCTAGGAAGGTTGTGCGTTTCTAAGAATTTGTCCATTTCTTCCAGGTTTTCCATTTTATTGGCATAGAGTTACTTGTAGTAATCTCTCATGATCCTTTGTATTTCTGTAGTGTCAGTTGTTACTTCTTTTTCATTTCTAATTCTGTTGATTTGAGTCTTCTCCCTTTTTCTCTTGATGAGTCTGGCTAATGGTTTATCAATTTTGTTTATCTTCTCAAAGAACCAGGTTTTAGTTTTATTGATCTTTGCTATCTTTTCCTTCATTTCTTTTTCATTTATTTCTGATCTGATCTTTATGATTTCTTTTCTTCTGCTAACTTTGGGTTTTTTGTTCTTTTTCTCTAATTGCTTTAGGTGTAAGGTTAGGTTAGGTGTAATAGTTAGGTTGCTATTTCAGATTTTTTTTTTTGTTTCTTGAAGTAGGATTGTATTGCTATAAACTTCCCTGTTAGAACTGCTTTTGCTGTATCCCATAGGTTTTGGATGGTCGTGTTTTCATTGTCATTTGTTTCTAGGTATTTTCTGATTTCCTCTTTGATTTCTTCAGTGATCTCTTGGTTATTTAGTAACGTATTGTTTAGGCTCCATGTGTTTGTATTTTTTAAAGTTTTTTTTCCTGTAATTGGTATCTAGTCTCATAGCATTGTCCTCAGAAAATATACTTGATATGATTTCAATTTTCTTAAATTTACCAAGTCTTGATTTGTGACCCAATATATGATCTATCCTGGAGAATGTTCCGTGAGCACTTGAGAAGAAAGGGTATTCTGTGTTTTTGGATGGCACGTTCTAGAAGTATCAAATAAGTCTAGCTTGTCTAATGTTTCAGTCTAAGCTTGTGTTTCCTTAGTTATTTTCATTTTGGATGATCTGCCCATTGGTGACAGTGGGGTGTTAAAGTCTCCTGCTATTATTGCATTACGGTTGATTTCCCCTTTTATGGCTGTTAGCACTTGCCTTAATAATTGAGGTGCTCCTATACTGGGTACATTAGTATTTACAATTGTTATATCTTCCTCTTGGATTAATCCCTTGATCATTATGTAGTGTCCTTCTTTGTCTCTTGTAATATTCTTTATTTTAAAATCTATTTTGTCTGATATGAGATTGCTACTCCAGCTTTCTTTTGATTTCCATTTGCATGGAATACGTTTTTCCATCCCCTCACTTTCCGTCTGTACGTGTCCCTAGGTCTGAAGTGGGTTTGTTGCAGACAGCATATATAAGGGTCTTATTTTGTATCCATTCAGCAGCCTGTGTCTTTTGGTTGCAGCATTTAATCCATTTACATTCACAGTGATTATTTATATGTATGCTCCTATTACCATTTTCTTAATTAATTTGGGTTTGTTTTTGTGGGTCTTTTTCTTCTCTTGTGTTTCCTGCTTACAGAAGTTCCTTTAGCATTTGTTGTAAAGCTGGTTTCGTGGTGCTGAATTCTCATAGATTTTTCTTGTCTATAAAGCTTTAGATTTCTCCACTGAATTTGAATGAGATCCTTGCTGGGTAGAGTGATCTTGGTTGTAGGTTTTTCCTTTTCATTTTAAATATGTCCTGCCACTCCCTTCTGGCTTTCAGAGTTTCTGCTGAAAGATCAGCTGTTAACCTTATAGGGATTCCCTTGTATGTTATTTGTTTCTTTTCCCTTGCTGCTTCTAATATTTTTTCTTTATATTTAATTTTTGATAGTTTGATTAATATATGTCTTGGCATGTTTCTCTTTGGATTTATCCTGTGTGGGATTCTCTGTGCTTCCTGGACTTGATTGACTATTTCCTTTCCCATATTAGGGAAGTTTTCAGCTATAATCTCTTCAAATATTTTCTCAGACCTTTCTTTTTCTCTTCTTCTTCTGGGACCCCTATAATTTGAATGTTGGTGCATTTAATATTGTCCCAGAAGTCTGTGAGACTGTCCTCCATTCTTTTCATTCTCTTTTCTTAATTCTGTTCAATTGTAGTTATTTCCACTATTTTGTCTTCCAGGTCACTTGTCCGTTCTTCTGCCTCAGTTATTCTGCTATTGATTCCTTCTAGAGAATTTTTAATTTAATTTATTGTGTGGTTCATCATTTTTTGTTTGCTCCTTCATTCTTCTAGGTCTTTGTTAAACGTTTCTTTTATTTTCTCCATTCTATTTCCAAGATTTTGGATCACGTTTACTATCATTACTCTGAATTCTCTTTCAGGTAGACTGCCTATTTCCCCTTCATTTGTTTGGTCTGGTGGATTTTTGCCTTGCTCCTTCATCTGCCATGTGTTTCTCTGTCTTCTCATTTTGCTTAACTTACTGTGTTTGGCGTCTCCTTTTCCCAGGCTGCAAGTTCATCGTTCCCGTTGTTTTTGGTGTCTGCTCCCAGTGGGTAAGATTCACTCAGTGGCTTGTGTAGGCTCCTGGTGCAGGGAACTGGTGCCTGTGTTCTGGTGGGTGCGACTGGATCTTGTCTTTCTGGTGGCCAGGTCTGCCTCTGGTAGTGTGTTTTGGGGTTTCTGTGAACTTATTATGATTTTAGGCAGCCTCTCTTCTAATGGGTGGGATTGTGTTCCTGTCTTGCTACTTGTTTGGCATGAGACATCCAGAACTGGAGCTTGCTGGCCGTTGGGTGGAGCTGAGTCTTAGGGTTGACAGAGGTCTCTGGGAGAGCTCTTGCCAATTTATATTGCATGGGCCTGGGAGGTCTCTGGTGGTCCAGTGTCCTGGACTCAATTCTCCTACCTCGGAGGCTCAGGCCTGCCACCTGGCCGGAGCACCAAGACCCTGTCAGCCACACAGCTCAGAAGAAATAGAAGGGGAAAAAAAGGAAGAAGATAATGTAAAATAAAATTTAAACAATTTAATAAAATAATAAAATAAAAAAAGAAGAGTGCAACCAAAGCAATAAACAATTCCACCAATGATAACAAGCACTAAAATCTAAACTCGTTGTTGTCTATTCAGGTATTCCACAGAATCAGGGTTAATCAAACTGATTGTGGGGATTTAATCTGCTGCTCCTGATGCTGCAAGGAGAAATTTCCGTTTCTCTTCTTTGTTCACACAGCTCCTGGGGTTCAGCTTTGGTTTTGGCCCTACCTCTGTGTGTAGGTCAACCTCAGGTATTTGTTCCCTACCCAGACAGGAGGGAGTTAAAGCAGCAGCTGATTAGGGCTCTCTTGCTCTCTCAGGCCTGGGAGAGGGAGGGATATTGTAGTCATAATTGGAATGTGGGGCAAGCCTGCGGCACCAGAGGCCAGCATGACATTGCAAAGCCTGAGCATACCATGTGCTCTCCCAGGGAAGTTATCCCTGGGTCTTGGGACCCTGGCAGTGGCATGCTGCACAGGCTCACATGGCGGGGGGGTGAGTGTGTGGGTAGTGAACTGTGCTTGTACACAAGATTCTTGGTGGCAGTGGCAGCAGAGTTAGATTTTCATGCCTGTCTCTGAGATCTGAGCTGATAGCCGCAGATTGCACCCTTCTCTGGAGCTCACTTAGGCGGTGCTCTGCCTTCTGTGGGCACACAGGGACGGAATCCCCTCTCCTCGTGCATCCTGAAACAATGATCTCTTGTCTCTTGGGCAAATCCAGACTTTCCCCCTCACTCCCTGCCGGCTAGTTGTGGCACGCTAGTCCCCTTCAGGCTCTTCATACAGCCATCCCCAGTCCTCTCCCCTGGTGTTTGACCTTTGATGCCTGAGCATCAGCTCCCAGCTCCTACCCACACCAGTGGGTGAGCAGACAAGCCTCTCAGGCTGGTGAGTGCTGGTCAGCACCGATCCTCTGTGGGGGAACCTCTCCGCTTTGCCCTCTGCACCCCTGTTGCTGCTCTCTCCTCCATGGCTCCGAAGCTTCCCCTCCGCCCACCCCCCGTCTCCACCAGTGAAGGGGCTTCTAGTGTGTGGAAACTTCCTCCTTCACAGATCCCTCCCAGAGGTGCAGGTCCCATCCGTATTCTTTTGTCTCTGTTTTTTCTTTTTCCCTACCCAGGTACGTGGGGAGTTTCTTGCCTTTTGGGAAGTCTGAAGTCTTCTGCCAGGGTTTAGTAGGTGTTCTGTAGGAGTTGTTCCACCTATAGATGTATTTTTGATGTGTCTGTGGAGAGGAAGGTGATCTCCACATCTTACTCTTCCGCCATCTTGAAGGTCCCCCTTCAAGAAAGATTTGCCAAATTCATGACTGGATGACTTTAAATAGAATCATTTATTGTGGATTTCATTTTTAAAATAAAATAATAAAAGCTATATTTTAGATTATGATTTTACTCAGCATGAATACAAATTAATGGGAGAGTCTCCCACTAGCCTCCATTTTTATGGAGGGACTGACAAATACAAACTGATCCGTGGAGTGGATTGAATGTAGCTGGACACGAGCATTTTTATATATTTTAAATATAATGTAAAAAATGCTAAAATTGAAATGCATTAACTGGAGAAAAAAGAAGGCAGCAAAGTATAGGATGAGAAAAGCGTTAGTAAAAAAAATACCTAAGTTTGAGTGATTTTGATATGATAGGTAATAGGTTACCATGTATCAACTTTCTTAAAATTTTATTCTGGGAGCCAGGTGTAAAATTGATTACAGAATGGAGCATGGAAATAGGAATTTAGAAACCAGGCATGGTATTCATTTGAAAATGATAAAGTATTTTCAATTGTTAGCTTTGATTATTTTTTTTTTTACTATTATGGTACATCATATATAATTTAGTTCTCTCTCTTTTTTTTAATTTTTTGCTTTATAACAAATTTAATCAGTTATACATATACATATGTTTCCATATCCCCTCCCTTTTGCGTCTCCCTCCCACCCTCCCTATCCCACCCCTCCAGGCGGTCACAAAGCACCAAGCTGATCTCCCTGTGCTATGCGGCTGCTTCCCACTAGCTATCTACCTTACGTTTGGTAGTGTATATATGTCCATGCCGCTCTTTCACTTTGTCACAGCTTACCCTTCCCCCTCCCCATATCCTCAAGTCCATTCTCTAGTAGGTCTATGTCTTTATTCCTGTCTTACCCCTATGTTCTTCATGACATTTTTTTTCTTAAATTCCATATATATGTGTTAGCATACAGTATTTGTCTTTCTCTTTCTGACTTACTTCACTCTGTATGACAGACTCTAGGTCTATCCACCTCATTACAAATAGCTCAATTTCATTTCTTTTTATGGCTGAGTAATATTCCATTGTATATATGTGCCACATCTTCTTTATCCATTCATCCGATGATGGACACTTAGGTTGTTTCCATCTCCGGGCTATTGTAAATAGGGCTGCTATGAACATTTTGGTACATGTCTCTTTTTAAATTATGGTTTTCTCAGGGTATATGCCCAGTAGTGGGATTGCTGGGTCATATGGTAGTTCTATTTGTAGTTTTTTAAGGAACCTCCATACCATTCTCCATAGCGGCTGTACCAATTCACATTCCCACCAGCAGTGCAAGAGTGTTCCCTTTTTTCCACACCCTCTCCAGCATTTATTGTTTCTAGATTTTTTGATGATGGCCATTCTGACTGGTGTGAGATGATATCTCATTGTAATTTTGATCTATCTTTCTGTTTTTGTGCCAGTACCATACTGTCTTGATTACTGTAGCTTTGTAGTATAGTCTGAAGTCAGGGAGCCTGATTCCTCCAGCTCCATTTTTCGTTCTCAAGATTGCTTTGGCTATTCAGGGTCTTTTGTGTTTCCATACAAATTGTGAAATTTTTTGTTCTAGTTCTGTGAAAAATGCCAGTGGTAGTTTGATAGGGATTGCATTGAATCTGTAGATTGCTTTGGGTAGTAGAGTCATTTTCACAATGTTGATTCTTCCAATCCAAGAACATGGTACATCTCTCCATCTGTTTGTATCATCTTTAATTTCTTTCATCAGTGTCTTATAATTTTCTGCATACAGGTCTTTTGTCTCCTTAGGTAGGTTTATTCCTAGATATTATATTCTTTTTGTTGCAATGGTAAATGGGAGTGTTTCCTTGATTTCACTTTCAGATTTTTCATCATTAGTATATAGGAATGCCAGAGATTTCTGTGCATTAATTTTGTATCCTGCTACTTTACCAAATTCATTGATTAACTCTAGTAGTTTTCTGGTAGCATCTTTAGGATTCTCTATGTATAGTATCATGTCATCTGCAAACAGTGACAGCTTTACTTCTTCTTTTCCAATTTGGATTCCTTTTATTTCCTTTTCTTCTCTGATTGCTGTGGATAAAACTTCCAAAACTAGGTTGAACAAGAGTGGGGAGAGTGGGCAACCTTGTCTTGTTCCTGATCTTAGTGGAAATGGTTTCAGTTTTTCACCATTGAGGACGATGCTGGCTGTGGGTTTGTCATATATGGCCTTTATTATGTTGAGGAAAGTTCCCTCTATGCCTACTTTCTGCAGGGTTTTTATCATAAATGGGTGTTGAATTTTGTCAAAAGCTTTCTCTGCCTCTATTGAGATGATCATATGGTTTTTCTCCTTCAGTTTGTTAATATGGTGTATCACGTTGATTGATTTGCGTATATTGAAGAATGCTTGCATTCCTGGAATAAACCCTACTTGATCATGGTGTATGATCCTTTGAATGTGCTGTTGGATTCTGTTTGCTAGTATTTTGTTGAGGATTTTTGCATCTATGTTCATCAGTGATATTGGCTTGTAGTTTTCTTTCTTTGTGACATCCTTGTCTGGTTTTGGTATCAAGGTGATGGTGGCCTCGTAGAATGAGTTTGGGAGTTCTCCTCCCTCTGCTATATTTTGGAAGAGTTTGAGAAGGATAGGTGTTAGCTCTTCTCTAAATGCTTGATAGAATTCGCCTGTGAAGCCATCTGGTCCTGGGCTTTTGTTTGTTGGAAGATTTTTTATCACAGTTTCAATTTCAGTGCTTGTGATTGGTCTGTTCATATTTTCTATTTCTTCCTGATTCAGTCTTGGCAGGTTGTGCATTTCTAAGAATTGGTCCATTTCTTCCAGGTTGTCCATTTTATTGGCATAGAGTTGCTTATAGTAATCTCTCATGAACTTTTGTATTTCTGCCGTGTCAGTTGTTACTTCTCCTTTTTCATTTCTAATTCTATTGATTTGGGTCTTCTCCCTTTTTTTCTTGATGAGTCTGGCTAATGGTTTATCAATTTTGTTTATCTTCTCAAAGAACCAGCTTTTAGTTTGATTGATCTTTGCTATCGTTTCCTTCATTTCTTTTTCATTTATTTCTGATCTGATTTTTATGATTTCTTTCCTTCTGCTAACTTTGGGATGTTTTTTTTCTTCTTTCTCTAATTGCTTTAGGTGCAAGGTTAGTTTGTTTATTCGAGATGTTTCCTGTTTCTTAAGGTGGGATTGTAAAGCTATAAACTTCCCTCTTAGAACTGCTTTTGCTGCATCCCATAGGTTTTGGGTCGTCGTGTCTCCATTGTCATTTGTTTCTAGGTATTTTTTAATTTCCTCTTTGATTTCTTCAGTGATCACTTTGTTATTAAGTAGTGTATTGTTTAGCCTCCATGTGTTTGTATTTTTTACAGCTCTTTTCCTGTATTGATGTCTAGTCTCATAGCATTGTGGTCGGAAAAGATACTTGATACAATTTCAATTTTCTTAAATTTACCAAGGCTTGATTTGTGACCCAAGATATGATCTATCCTGGAGAATGTTCCATGAGCACTTGAGAAAAATGTGTATTCTGTTGTTTTTGGATGGAATGTCCTATAAATATCAATTAAGTCCATCTTGTTTAATGTATCATTTAAAGCTTGTGTTTCCTTATTTATTTTCATTTTGGATGATCTGTCCATTGGTGAAACTGGGGTGTTAAAGTCCCCTACTATGAGTGTGTTACTGTCGATTTCTCCTTTTATGGCTGTTAGTATTTGCCTTATGTATTGAGGTGCTCCTATGTTTGGTGCATAAATATTTACAATTGTTATATCTTCTTCTTGGATCGATCCCTTGATCATTATGTAGTGTCCTTCTTTGTCTCTTCTAGTAGTCTTTATTTTAAAGTCTATTTTGTCTGATATGAGAATTGCTACTCCAGCTTTCTTTTGGTTTCCATTTGCATGGAATATCTTTTTCCATCCCCTTACTTTCAGTCGGTATGCATCTCTAGGCCTGAAGTGGGTCTCTTGTAGACAGCATATATATGGGTCTTGTTTTTTTATCCATTCAGCCAATCTGTGTCTTTTGGTGGGAGCATTTAGTTCATTTACATTTAAGGTAATTATCGATATGTATGTTCCTATTCCCATTTTCTTAATTGTTTTGGGTTCGTTATTGTAGGTCTTTTCCTTCTGTTGTGTTTCTTGCCTAGAGAAGTTCCTTTAGCATTTGTTGTAAAGCTGGTTTGGTGGTGCTGAACGCTCTCAGCTTTTGCTTGTCTGTAAACGTTTTAATTTCTCCATCAAATCTGAATGAGATCCTTGCTGGGTAGAGTAATCTTGGTTGCAGGTTTTTCTCCTTCATCACTTTAATTATGTCCTGCCACTCCCTTCTGGCTTGTAGAGTTTCTGCTGAGAGATCAACTGTTATCCTGATGGGGATTCCCTTGTGTGTTATTTGTTGTTTTTGCCTTGCTGCTTTTAATATGATTTCTTTGTGTTTAATTTTTGACAGTTTGATTAATATGTGTCTTGGCGTATTTCTCCTTGGATTTATTCTGTATGGGACTCTCTGTGCCTCCTGGACTTGATTAACTATTTCCTTTCCCATATTGGGGAAGTTTTCAACTATAATCTCTTCAAATATTTTCTCAGTCACTTTCTTTTTCTCTCCTTCTTCTGGAACCCCTATAATTCGAATGTTGGTGTGTTTAATGTTGTCCCAGAGGTCTCTGAGACTGTCCTCTGTTCTTTTCATTCTTTTTTCTTTATTTTGCTGTGCAGCAGTTATTTCCACTATTTTATCTTCCACCTCACTTATCCGTTCTTCTGCCTCAGTTATTCTGCTACTGATCCCATCTAGAGTATTTTTTATTTCATTTATTGTGTTTTTAATCGATGCTTGATTCATCTTTAGTTCTTCTAGGTCCTTGTTAACTGTTTCTTGCATTTTGTCTATTCTATTTCCAAGATTTTGTATCATCTTTACCATCATTATTCTGAATTCTTTTTCAGGTAGACTGCCTATTACCTCTTCATTTGTTAGGTCTGCTGGGTTTTTATCTTGCTCCTTCTCCTGCTGTGTGTTTTTCTGTCTTCTCATTTTGCTTATGTTACTGTGTTTGGGGTCTCCTTTTTGCAGGCTGCAGGTTCGTAGTTCCCGTTGTTTTTGGTGTCTGTCCCCAGTGGCTAAGGTTGGTTTAGTGGGTTGTGTAGGCTTCCTGGTGGAGGGGACTAGTGCCTGTGTTCTGGTGGATGAGGCTGGATCTTGTCTTTCTGGTGGGCAGGTCCACGTCTGGTGGTGTGTTTTGGGGTGTCTGTAGACTTTTTATGATTTTAGGCCACCTCTCTGCTAATGGGTGGCGTTGTGTTCCTGTCTTGCTAGTTGTTTGGCTTAGGGTGTCCAGCACTGTAGCTTGTTGGTCGTTGAGTGAAGCTGGGTGCTGGTGTTGAGATCGAGATCTCTGGAAGATTTTTGCCGTTTGATATTATGTGGAGCTGGGAGGTCTCTTGTGGACCAGTGTCCTGAAGTTGGCTCTCCCACCTCAGAGGCACAGCACTGACTCCTGGCTCCTCAATTTGGGATGATTTGTTGTCTATTCATGTATTCCACAGATGCAGGGTACATCAAGTTGATTGTGGAGCTTTAATCCGCTGCTTCTGAGGCTGCTGGGAGAGGTTTCCCTTTCTCTTCTTTGTTCTCACAGCTCCTGGGTCTCAGCTTTGTATTTGGCCCCGCCTCTGCGTGTAGGTCGCCGGAGGGCGTCTGTTCTTCGCTCAGACAGGACAGGGTTAAAGGAGCAGCCTCTTCGGGGACTCTGGCTCACTCAGGCCTGGCGGCAGGGAGGGGCACGGAGTGCGGGGCGAGCCTGCAGCGGCAGAGGCCGGCGTGACGTTGCACCAGCCCGAGGCGCGCCGTGCGTTCTCCCAGGGAAGCCGCCCCTGGATCCCAGGACCCCGGCAGTGGCGGGCTGCACAGGCTCCCGGAAGGGCGGTGTGGGCAGTGACCTGCGCTCGCACACAGGCTTCTTGGCGGCGGCAGCAGCAGCCCCAGCGTCCCACACCCGTCACTGGGCTCCGCGCTTTCAGTCGCGACTCGCGCCCATCTGTGGAGCCCCTTTAAGCAGCACTCTTAATCCCCTCTCCTCGCGCACCAGGAAACCAAGAGGGAAGAAAAAGTCTCTTGCCTCTTCGGCAGCTCCAGAGTTTTCTCGGACTCCCTCCCGGCTAGCTGTGGCACATTAGCCCCCTTCAGGCTGAGTTCTCGCCGCCAGCCCCAGTCCTCTCCCTGCGCTCTGACCGAAGCCCGAGCCTCAGCTTCCAGCGCTGCGCGCCCCGGCCGGCAAGCAGACAAGCCTCTCGGGCTGGTGAGTGCCGCTCGGCACCGATCCTCTGTGTGGGGATCTCTCCGCTTTACCCTATCCAGGTATGTGGGGAGTTTCTTGCCTTTTGGGAGGTCTGGGGTCTTCTGCCAGCGTTCAGTAGGTGTTCTGTAGGAGTTGTTCCACGTGTAGCTGTATTTCTGGTGTATCCGTGGGGAGGAAGGTGATCTCCGCGTCTTACTCTTCCGCCATCTTACCCGGAAGTCCTTTAGTTCTCTTTTTACCCTTCTACTCTAATTGCTGGTTAAATACCTTACTGTTGATTGACAAATTATTTGGAGCTCTAAAACATAAAAATGTGTTTATATATATGATTTCTTAGGAATTTTCATTACTTAGAAATATACAGTGAACATATGTGAGAAATATAAATTTAAGGTATTATGTGACCTTAAGAATTGGATTTTATAAAATTTGATACAGTAATATAATCTTGTAGTTGTAATTTTGGAAAAATAAACTACCTATGGTTTCTTAGACTGATGTCTTATATCGTTACACTCGTGGTTCATTATGTCATATCATCGTGGGACTATGTTGCCAAATATTTTTGGTAAAGATACAGTTCACTGCCATTTGGAAGGGTGACTGCTTTGTTGTTGTTTGTGTTTATGTTTTATATTTTTATTATTGGTTATATGACTGACCCAGTGTTCACCTTAGAATAAATTGTTTTGCAGTATGGAATCAAATGTATTGTTTTCCAAGTAGGCTTGGTTGATGTTAAAATGATTAGCAAATACTCTATGTGAAGAGGAATGTACACACATGATCATAGTTTTTTTAAAATTATATTTTATTTTATCACAGCCCTTTTATTTCATACATATTTCATATGGAACATAAATCTGTTTTCCCTTTTCTAACCATAACCTAAAGGTATTTCTCAATTCTTTTATCTCCAAAGGCTTTTTCTCAGTCTCACTTTCACCACACCCATGTCTAGTCTCAACCAAAAGGAATTCATATTTTCTAACAAAATGATTGTTCTGGGAGCATTCTGGCAGTTAGAATGTATCTTTAGGGTAAGTCCTGATTTGGGGAGTGTTTCTCTGATAAGCATAGTGGAGTGTGATAGAGTATTTTGCATCATTAAAGTGGCTCTCAACATAGAGTTTATAGATATAACACAAAGTTGGAAAAGATTTGTTTAGTTTACAGCATTGTTCTTTTATTGTTTGAAAAGGCAGAATTGTAAAAGGATAAAGCAATATGGTATAATCTAAGAGTATTTTCTCCTTGAGAGTGATAATGATAAATTTAAAGATGTGCACAATTTGACTTTTTTCCTATATTACTTTGGTTGTCTCTATTCCATGAACATCTTTCTTTTCATTTCAGAATATAAGTAAAGTTGATGTGAAGGAAGAACACAGACAGGAGTGAATGTTTCATAAAATAAGTTAGCAGTTGAAAAAATGATTCTATTCAGTACGTTGTCAGAAGAGCCACCCCTGATTCTCATTAGTATTATGACAATGAATAATGTCTGATAATTAGGACAATTAGTTACTCTAAATTGCAATTGAATAGTAACATAATTCAAGTTTCTACCCTAAGAGCTTTATATACAATAAACCATCATTTGTTGCTTGAGCAAATTCCTTGAGCATTTTTTGCCTCAATTTGCTCATCAGTAAAACGGGGATAACAATTGTACCTAACTCAGTGTTTTGCTTTGTTTCGGTAAGGCTTAAATGTAAAGAACTAGAATAATACCTGGAACATACGATGTACAATTTAAATATTACAACATCATTATTATTGTCAGCCACTGAGTTGTAATGAACATGGATTCCTTAGACACTGTTCATGATTTTTTTCACTTTGGTTTACTAATGATCAAAGAATTAAATTGAGCAACCTGTACTTGAGATATACACCATATTGAGGATACAAGTGGGTACCTCAGCTCCTTGTTTGATCTTTTGTTGTTCATAGAGGAACACCTGATGTTTATGGGTCAGTTTTAGACCATGATGTGAGGAATCTTTCACATGAGAGGATGCCAGTCTATGGGCTTGTGCATTTTATGTGAGAGGTATAGAAATGGTCGTGTGGAACATAAGACTTTATCCTTTTAGCATATAAGGAATTTCTTGTTCAAGAAAAACAGTGTATCCATGACCTCTTTCTTATTGCATCAGTGAGCCTGACCATTTTTTACCAGATTAACCAAGAGAAGTGACTCAATCTCACTTTATTAAATACTTCCCGACAGAGGTAACTCACTTGTGTTTCCTCTGAACAGATGCAGCAAGACTGCAGAAGACTGGATAAGTTGACTCACATGATTCTGAGGGCCTCCTTTGGCTATGCCACATTCCTATGTATCACTTGCCCTGATATATTAAGGTAGGGATTATTCGTGAATTATGAGAATCTACTGGGGAGACAGAGGTACCTGAGAAGAGAAAATATGAGGCCTTGGCACTTTGCTGCTTGCTTGTTTCTTAGGTGCTATTTATAGAACCGAAAGCTTGAAAAATGCTCAATATATACTTAATAACCTTTTTATGACTTGCTTTTCTCTTCTCAACTTTTAGCAGGATTCTTACTTTCAGTTTGGTTGTTGGAAGCTGTAAGACTGTTACTCCTACTCTTTTAATCAAAAGTTGGAAAAGCACATAATGATAAATTTTTTAAAAACCCATCAGGGAATAGAGAACACAAAGTAACCTAAATAAACTAAAATCCAGAAAGTGACAAACCCTTCATAAGAAAGAAGAGTGAAGAATCCCTTTTAACTGACATGGAGGGAGAAGAGTAATCCTCCATAAATGAGAATAAGGGAAAACCAGCCTAACATGACATTTCTAATGTGGGCTGGCATGACAGGTTAAATTCCACCAGAGCCTGAGACATGGAACAAAATGGAATTACTGCCAATTCTGTCCCTCTGATATTTACTGAGTGCTAAAAATAAGGGTGGAGAGAGAAAGTTGAGAGAAACTCATAAAGATGACAGTCTTGCAGCTAAGGAACATTGGAGAAGGGATGGGGGAGCTGAGAGAACCCTCATCTCCTCCTGGCACTTTAGGCTTAGCTCAGAAATCTTGGGACAGAACAGGAGAGCTGAGCAAAACTCCTCTAGGACAGTCTCTGCTTTCACAGAGTATAGAGAGTCCTCAGTTGATTTCTGAAGGCCAAGGGCAGGGTGGAATAGTGAAAAATAGCTTTCCTAAGACGAGAGGCAGGACTGGAGAGCCAAGAGAATTCCTCAGTAACACGAAAAGTTAGCTGCAGAGTGTAAAGCAAGGAGAATTCTCTCACATTTTAGAAAACAAGCTGTTCAGCTATGAGGAACATGCAGAATTTTGGAGCCTTATCAGTGCTTAGATCGAAGACCCTGGTGAAGACAAGTGCCAACACTGCCATCAAAATATTTGAATCCAGTAGTGAACTGAAGCAAACTAAAGTTACAACCTCAGACCCAGCTCAACCTAGAGTACATTTGTTCAGCTTTTATCCTAGAAGTCTGACAAGAAGGGGTGTCCTCCTTTATGGAGATAAATATAATTTACTTTAGTCTCTACTGTATTTCTTAATAGATTTGTTGAGGTTCATTTCATATGCCACACAAATAATTTATTTAAAGTGTACAATTTAATGGGTTTTAGTATATTCTTTATATGTACAGTCCACCACTATGGTCAATTGTATAACATAGTCATCATCTTAAAAGGAAATCCAGTACATACCCTTTAGTTTACATATTTAGTTTAGTTTACATATTTTGGATACAAGTTCCTCATCAGATATATGATTTGCAAATATTTTTGACCATTCTGTGGATGGATTGTCTTTTTACTTTCTGGATAATGCCCTTTGAAACACAAAAGTTTTAAAATTCGATGAAGTTCAATTTATCTATTTTTTCTTGTATTATTCATGCTTTCGGTGTCATATTTAAGAAATCGTGGCAAATCCAAGATCATGAAATTTATTTCTATGTTCTCTTCTAAGAATTTAATAGTTTTAGCTCTTTCATTTAGGCCTACAATAATTTTGTGTTAATTATTTTATGGTATGATATCAAAGTCAAACTTAATATTTTGACAACTGAATATGGCTATTCAGTTGTCTTAGCACTGATGGTTTACTATTTCTTTCTCCATTAGTTGGTCTTGGCAACCTTGTCAAAATTAGTTGACCATAGATGTACAGGCTTATTTCTGGACTCTCAATTCTATTCCATTGATTTGTACGTCTATCCTGTGTTATTATCACATAGTCTTTATTCACATTGCTTTTAGTGTAGTACATTTGAAATCGGGAAGTGTGAGTCTCTTCCTACTTTTCTCTGCTTTTTCAAGATAGTTTTGCCTATTCGGGGACCCTTGCAATTCTATATGAATTTTAGAATTAGCTTGTCAATTTCTACGAAGAATTCAGCTAGGCTTCTTATAGAGATTGTGTTGAATTTATAGATCAGTTTGGGGAGTATTGCCACTCTAACAATGTTATGGCTTCCAATTCATGAACATGGGATGTTTTCCCAATAAATTATGTCTTCTTTAATTTCTTTCAACAATGTTTTTTATATCGAGAATATAAGTTTTGCACTTCTTTAAAAATATTCTTGTTTTATTCTTTTCAATGTTATAGTAAATTTTTTTGGTGTTACCAACATTTTCTATTTATTCATTAATACAAAAGTGCATAGTGCAATCCCTCTATCTCAATTCAAGTACTCAGTGAAAGATTACAATAAACCCTGGATGGCACATACATGATTTGTTTACCATGATTTAAACATTTTAAAACAACAATTAACATTTAGTACATCACATAACCACCTTTTTATATTATTTTATAAATTTTATTTTCAGAGAGCTCATTGCAAATGTATAGAAATATAATTGATTTGTGTATATTTATCTTGTATCCTATAACCTTGACAAACTGGTTTATTAGTTTTAATGTCAGCTGATTCCTTAGGATATTTTATATACAAGATTATGTCATATGAAAATAGAGATAGATTTACTTCTTTCTTTCCAATCTGATGCTTTTTCATTTTTTCTCTTGCCTAATTGCTCTGGCTAGAATCCTTAGTATCATGTTAAAGAAAAGAGGTAAAAATGGAAATCCTTCTCTTGTTCTTGATCTCAGGGTGAAAGCATTCAGTCTTTCACCATTAGGTGTGACATTAGCTTTGGGGTTTTTGTAGATATCCTTTATCAGGTTGAAGAAGTTCCCTTCTATTCCTAAGTTGTTGAGTGGCTTTTTCTATGAGTGTCTATAGAGATGATCATGTATTTTTATTTTTCACTCTATAGATATAAAGTATTACATTAATTGATTTTTGGGTGTTAAAATAAACCTTGCATTTCTGGGATAAATCCCACATGGTCGTGGTATATAATTCTTTTTAAATGATGGTGGATTCAGTACAATAGTATTTTATTTAGGATTTTTGTCATCAATATTCACGAAATATTGGTCTGTAGTTTTCTTTTTTGTGATGTCTTTGCCTGGTTTTGGAGTCAGGGTAATATTGACCTCATAGAAGGAGTTGGGAAGTATTCTCTCTTCTTTTATTTTCTACTTTATTTTTATATTAAAAATCTAGTAGAGAATTTTTAAAAATCACAAAACACATGAACATGGAAGAAAATATGGCTGATGGTCAAAAAAGGAACACGTCAAGCAAGAAAATAATTAAGAAAGGTAACAGAGATTGCTCAGCTTTTGGAATTATCAGTGATTTTAAAATAACAATGAACAAATAACAATGAACTTATAAGTGAAGTTTAGGGAAACCAAATTTAGAGATTAGAAGAAAGATTTTGTGGTATCATATTCTATAAGCCAGAATATGATTCATGATTAATCTTAGTAACTATATAACTTCTAAGCACAGTTTTTTTGGTCGAGAGCTTATATTAGATTGTCTAACATTTCTTAAAATCAAATTTTAGATCTCTGAAACTTTGTTATCTTGTCTAACTCTCCTGCTGAAATGTATTTCTGTTAAAATTTTAAACATGGATGAAGTCAAGTTCTGAGAACTAGGCTATGAAGAATCCTTGCAAGTTAAATAGAGCCCAGAAGCAATTTAACCAACACTAGTCCTCTCATTATACTGCTATGTTGCCCTGCCACGTACATAGCCTGGTACCAACCACTCATTCATATAATTAACTTAGGGTAAAAAGATTTTAGTTAGGGGTATGGAGGAACTCTATTGAACACATAGTTAGGAAGGGTTTGCTGCCCCCAAATCAGTGTTAGTACACATCTCTGTTATAATAACAAAATGAAGAAATGAAGCAGTAATTGGCAATACAATTTTCTAGAACCAGATAACCTTATGCATACATGCAAACTCACTGTAAGCCACATATTTAGTGGCCAGATATTTTTGTCTCAGCTCTATGGTGCAAGCTTAGGCTGTTTACTACAGATTGGAGAAATATAGATAGAAAATAAATCAATCATTGTGGGATTAGTGTGCTCAGAACAGGTGAGACAAAGAGAATTCAGGACTGGAAATTGGGCTACGTAATAGAGAGAATAAAGAGGTGTAGAAGGACAGAATTTCTATCCCACAGAAGAAAAGTGGGGGGAGAAAAAGATGATGCAAGCAGTAAACAGTAAGGATACTAAACTAACAAATCTGGGAAACAGGGAATCAGAATCTGAGAACGATATTTTCTTTCACAGAAAAATAGCAAAAGTAGTGCAAGGGAAAGTTGTTTCTGATCCAGTACTTAATGTGTGCCTACTTGTTTTCTCTTTGCTCTAGGTCAGGGTGGGAGCAGAGTGTGGGTGAACTTCGACCAAACAGCAAGGACAATAGTGGCTGGATAACAATAATTCACTACTGGTGAGTGAAGGAACAATAGTAGGAGACAATATTATTTGTTTTATGGTATTTGAAGGCTCTGACATCTTAAAAAGTCTCTTCAGGAATTATATACCTCTAGTATATTTTGGAAATATATATAATATTCACTTTAATTCTGTTCCATGATATACTTCCTAATCTATGTCTATATGTGCTCCACCTTAAGCCTCTTCTTTCTTTGCTAACACCATCAGGATGTCCCCTAAACCATCAACTCAAAGGTTGAATTAATTTAATGATGATGTAGCAGCAAATGAAAGGACTATGCTGTAAACAACCAAAGAGTGTCCAAAAATTAAATGTCTCTGAGTACTTGGACAAGGCTGTTTACTTTCTGTGAACTCAGTGACTTCATTGTGAAGTGAAGTTAGATTTAGTGGTGCTCAAGTTCCTCTCTGTCACTAAAATTCCATCTGAACATTTATCATATACAGTTATCCTGTGGTATCCATGAGGAATTGGTTCCAGAAACCCCTGCTGATACCAAAATCTGCAGATGCTCAAGTCCCTTATATAAAATGGTATAGTATTTGTATATAACCTACACACATCTTCCCATCTACTTAAATCATCTCTAGGTTACTTATAATACCTAATACATTGTAAGTGCTATATAAATAGTTGTAAATACAATATAAATGCTATGTGAAATAGTTGGTGCACAGGAAAATTCAAGTTTCCCTTTTTTGAACATTCTGTTTTTTTTTTTTTTTTTTTTTTTTACTGTTTTTGATCTCTGGTTGGTTGAATTCATGGATACAGAACCCACGGATACAGAGGGCCAGCTGTATTCTCTTCTTTTTAGCAAGTGAATAAAGGAAAATCAAAATAGAAATTCCTAATATTTTCCCAGGCTTGAGAGATACAACTTTTAAAAAATTTATGCCTGCAAAAGCAAGGTTTTTCAAAAAATGCTAGCTTGATCCTGATATTTATAAACTTGTTCTGAGCAATCAAGAAATTGACAGGTTCAAAGAGAAAAATATCAAACAACTAAGCTACATATTAAACATTTCTCTGTCATCCAAAATCATGGTCCATAAATCAGAGTTCTCTGACTATGAGAAAAATATTGGCACCATAAAAATGTCACTAGTATTTCATTTCATTTAGAAGTACAGCAAAGGTGATGCTTCAAGTTATCAAATACTTAGTGATTGACTGAAAGGTCATATAATTGTTTTTCATGGTACATATGGTCCATTGACCTAAAGAGAACGTTGTGCCCTCACTTAAAGAAAAAAAACAGAAGAAAATTTCTGTTTAAGGTCTAAGTCCTTTCCCTTTCTAGAGAAAACCTTTTTCACTAGTTCCAAACATACACATTTTCATTTTCTATCCTGAGAGTTACACACTCAAACGACTACAGCAGTCAGAAAGACAACACAGATGAGTTGAGGAGGATGGGTGCAGATTTGGTGAGAGTGGACACGCACCCTGATAAAGGGAGTAGAGACTACTTACCTCCAACCAGTTGTCAGGTAGTAAAAATTGGCTACTTGTTCACAAGCCATTTTCTTTTCCTCTTGAATGCACAGCAAAAATATATACCCCAGTCTTCATTGCCATTAGGTGAGGCATGTGGTTGACTTCTGGCTCATGAAACAAGAGTGAGAGTGACAAATACCATATTTAGGCCAGGATCATAAAACCCACCATGCTTAATTCTCTATTCTCTTTCTTCTTTCCCCTGCTGAATAGAAAGAACTCAAAAGACCTAGAGTAGGGTGCAATTATAAAAAAAAATGAGCTTGTGCTCTTGATATATCACTCAGTGGAGTGCTATCCAGAAAAGATACCAGATCAAAAACACCTTTGTTGAACCATTGCTTTGGGAAGAAATAAATATTAATTGTGTTAAGCCATTGAAAATTTGCAATTGTTTATTACTGAATTCAGCCTAGCCTGAAAAATTTATACTGCCATGCTGAAAAGTAAGCTCAGAGTTTCAAGACAAACCAGGAATCTGAAGTGTAATATGAAATCTCTCAGTTAGTAAATATTGACAAATAATTCAAACACTTTAAAAGCATTACTCTCCCTAAGCAAACATGTTGTGATCTTCAAGCTGTATGTTTAAGCCTGTTTTAGCCATACTGGATCACCCACTATTTCCTGAATATTCCCTACAATTTCCAGACTCACACATAGATTCACAATGTTCCCTCAGCCTGGATGTCCTTCCTCATCTCTTTCTTCAGGGAATACATCCCTGATCCTTTAGTTTACACGGATAATTAAGGTTTTATTTGGTATAGAAATGAAATATATTTGGTATGGTATTAAATTTACTTGGTATATAAATTTAAAAGATTCATGCACATAGTAAGCATAAAATAAATGAATAGCAAACTCTTATCAAGGAAAGATGCTTACCCCTTGGGAAGTGTGTAAATAGTAGAAGGAGACATAGAGGGAGATTAACAAAGAAAGCGAGGAAATAATCATACAGTAAATAAAATTTTGAAAATAAGATATAGTCTTCTAGAATAAAATTAACACTTCTCTCTCCATATTTTTTCCCTCAAATTAAAGTCAGACAAGTATATTAAAACTTCTCCTTTAAAATAATTTTGCAGGGGGAATCCATTATTCAAGGACATTTCACAGTCCAGATTTATCATCATTTTTCAGAGAAAAGTGGTAGAGTAAGTTTGCACTGGAGGAAGGTAACATCTTCTTGATTTCTTACATGTGATGAACTTGTGCCATAAAAATTAGGTAGAGAAACATTAAAGCAATAAAAGTTTAGGTGATTGAACTGTGGTTGAAAAAGCAGATACACCAACACCCACTCATTCATGATAAAAACTCTCAGAAAACTAGGAATAGAGGGGAATTGTTTCAACTGATGGTGACATCACACTTCATGGTGAGAAACTTAAAGCTTTTTCATCAAGATCAAATACAGGACAAGGATAGCCCCTTTCACCATGCCTGTTCCACATCATAAGGGCCGTTCTTCCTAATGCAATAAGGCAAGAAAAGAAAACTAACCATATACAGATTGGGAAGGAAGAAATAAAACTATCTTTGTTCATAGATGACATGAACATCCATGTAGAAAATCCAAAAAAACTGACAAAAAAACTCCTGGAACTAATAAGCAATTATAACAAGGTTGAAGAATACAAGCATGGTACAAAAAAGTCAACTATAACAGGAAGACCTTCAAGATGACAGAGAAGTAAGACATGGAGATCACCTTCCTCCCCACAAATACATCAGAAATACATCTACGTGTGGAACAACTCCTACAGAACACCTACTGACTCTGGCAGAAGGCCTCAGACTTCCCAAAAGGCAAGAAACTCCCCACATACCTGGGTAGGGCAAAAGAAAGAACAAAGACGAAAGAATAGGGACAGGACCTGCATCTCTGGGAGGGAGCTGTGAAGGAGGAAAAGTTTCCATGCACTAGGAAGCCTCTTCACTGGTGGGGGCAGTGGGTGGTGGTGGGGAAGCTTCAGAGCCATGGAGGAGAGTGTAGCAATCGGCATGCAGAGGGCAAAGCAGAGAGATTCCCGCGCAGAGGATAAGTGTCAAACAGCACTCACCAGCCTGAGAGGCTTGTCTGCTCACCCTCCGGGGGGGGTTGGGGGCTGGCAGCTGAGGCTCCTGGTTCGGTGGTCAGATCCCAGAGAGAGGACTGGGTTTGGCTGCGTGAACACAGCCTGAAGGGGGATAGTATGCCATAGCTAGCCGGGAGGGAGTCTGGGAAAAAGTCTGGACCTGCCTAGGAGGCAAGAGATCATTGTTTCAGGGTACGTGAGGAGAGGGGATTCAAAACACTGTAAATGAGCTCCAGAGATGGGCGTGAACTGAGGGTATCAGTGCAGACCCCACAGACGGGCATGAAATGAAAGGCTGCTGCTGCAGCCACCAAGAAGCCTGTGTGCAAGCACAGGTTACTGTCCACACCCACCCTCCTGGAAGCCTGTGCAGCCCGCCACTGCCAGGGTTCTGTGATCCAGGGACAACTTTCCCAGGAGAACACACGGAGTGCCTCAGGCTGTTGCAACATCACTCTGGCCTCTGCCACCACAGGCTCGCCCTGTGTTCCATACCCCTCCCTCCCCCTGGCCTGAGTGAGCCAGAACCCCCGAATCAGCTGCTTCTTTAACCCCATCCTGGCTGAGCAAAGAACAGATGCCCTCAGGCAACCTACATGCAGAGGAGGGGCCAAATACAAAGCTGAACCCCAGGAGCTGTGTGAACAAAGAAGAGAAAGGGAAATTTCTCCCAGCAGCCTCAGGAGAAGCAGATTAAATCTCTACAATCAACTTGATGTACACTGCATCTGTGGAAAACCTGAATAGACAACAAATCATCCCAGAATTGAGGTGGTGGACTTTGGGAGCAACTGTAGACTTGGGGCTTGCTTCTACTTCTAATTTGTTTCTGGTTTTATGTTTATCTTAGTTTAGTATTTAGAGTTTATTATCATTGGTAGATTTATTGATTTGTTTGCTCTTTTCAGTTTTTTATATATATATATTGTTTTCCTTTTTCTCTTTTTGTGAGTGTGTATGTGTATGCTACTTCGTGTGATTTTGTTTGTATAGCTTTGCTTTTACAATTTGTCATTGGGGTCTGTCTGTCTGTTTTTTTATTTTTTATTTTTCTTAGTATAGTTTTTAGCACTTGTTATCACTGGTGGATTTGTTTTTTGGTTTGGTTGCTTCTTTCATTTTTTTATTACTTTTAAATCTTCTTAAATTTTTAGTAATTTAATTTTTTTATTTTAATAACTTTAATTTATTTTATTGTTTTCTTTCTTTCTTTTTTCCTCACTTTTCTTCTGAGCTGTGTGGCTGACAGGGCCTTGGTGCTCTGGCCGGGTGTCAGGCCTGTGCCTCTGAGGTGAGAGAGCCGAGTTCAGGACATTGGTCCACCGGCGACCTCCTGGCTCCATGTAATATCAAATTGTGAAAGCTCTCCCAGAGATCATCATCTGAACACTAAGACCCAGCTGCACTCAACGACCAGCAAGCTAGACTGCTGGACACCCTATGCCAAACAACTAGCAAGAAGGAACACAAACCCACCCAGTAGCAGAAAGGCTGCTTAAAATCATATTAAGTTTAGAGACACCCCAAAACACACGACCAGATGCAGTGCTGCCCACCAGAAAGACAAGATCCAGCCTCATCCACCAGAACACAGGCACCAGTCCCCTCCACCAGGAAGCCTACAGAACCCACTGAACAAACCCGACCCCCTGGGGGCAGACACCAAAACAACAGGAACTAGGAACCTGCAGCCTGTGAAAAGGAGACCCTAAACTCCGTATGTTAAGCAAAATGAGAAGACAGAGAAACACATGGCAGATGAAGGAGCAAGGCAAAAATCCACCAGACCAAACAAATGAAGAGGAAATAGGCAGTCTACCTGAAAAAGAATTCAAAGTAATGATAGTAAAGATGATGCAAAATCTTGGAAATAGAATGGAGAAAATAACAGAAACGTTTAACAAAGACCTAGAAGAACTAAGGAGCAAACAAAAAATGATGAACCACACAATAAATTAAATTAAAAATTCTCTAGAAGGAATCAATAACAGAAAAACTGATGCAGAAGAATGAACAAGTGACCTGGAAGATAAAATAGTGGAAATAACTACTGCAGAACAGAATAAAGAGAAAAGAATGAAAAGAATTGAGGACAGTCTCAGAGACCTCTGGGACAACATTAAACACACCAACATTCGAATTATAGGGTTCCCAGAAGAAAAAGAGGAAAAGAAAGAGACTGAGAAAATATTTGAAGAGATTATAGTTGAAAACTTCCTGAATATGGGAAAGGAAATAGTCAATCAAGTCCAAGAAGCGCAGAGAATCCCATACAGGATAAATCCAAAGAGAAACATGCCAAGACACATATTAATCAAACTATCTAAAATTAAATACAAAGAAAAAATATTAGAAGCAGCAAGGGAAAAGAAACAAATAACATACAAGATAATCCCCATAAGGTTAACAGCTGATCTTTCAGCAGAAACTGCAAGCCAGAAAGGAGTGGCAGGACATATTTAAAGTGATGAAAGGAAGAAACCTACAACCAAGATTACTCTACCCAGCACGCATCTCATTCAGACTCA
Organism: Mesoplodon densirostris; assembly: GCF_025265405.1. Taxonomy (NCBI): domain Eukaryota; kingdom Metazoa; phylum Chordata; class Mammalia; order Artiodactyla; family Ziphiidae; genus Mesoplodon; species Mesoplodon densirostris. Next base: position 47,610,836 of record NC_082668.1, read on the forward strand.
ATGGAGAAATTAAAACCTTTACAGATAAGCAAAAGCTATGAGAATTCAGCACCACGAAACCAGCTTTACAACAAATGCTAAAGGAACTTCTGTAAACAGGAAACACAAGAGAAGGAAAAGTCCTACAGAAAGAAACCCAAAACAATTAAGAAAATGGTAATAGGAACATATGTATCGATAACTACCTTAAATGCAAATGGATTAAATGCTCCAACCAAAAGACATAGACTGGCTGAATGGATACAAAAACAAGACCCATATATATGCTGTCTATAAGAGACCCACTTCAGACCTAGGGGCACATACAGACTGAAAGTGAGGGGATGGAAAAAGATATTCCATGCAAGGGGAAATCAAAACAAAGCTGGAGTAGCCATTCTCATATCAGACAAAATAGACTTTAAAATAAAGACTATTACAAGAGACAAAGAAGGACACTACATAATGATCAAGGGATCAATCCAAGAAGAAGATATAACAATTGTAAATACTTATGCACCCAACATAGGAGCACCTCAATACATAAGGCAAATACTAACAGCCATAAAAGGGGAAATCAAGAGTAACACAATCACAGAAGGGGATTTTAACACCCCACTTTCACCAATAGACAGATCATCCAAAATGAAAATAAATAAGGAAACACAAGCTTTAAATGATACATTAAACAAGATGAACTTAACTGATATTTATAGGACACGCCATCCAAAAAAAACCAGAATGCACTTTCTTCTCAAGTGCTCATGGAATATTCTCCAGGATAGATCATATATTGGTTCACAAATCAAGACTTGGTAAATTTAAGAAAATTGAAATTGTATCAAATATCTTTTCTGACCACAATGCTATGAGACTAGATATCAATTACAGGACAAATTCTGTAAAAAACTACAAACACATGGAAACTAAACAATACACTACTAAATAACCAAGAGATCACTGAAGAACTCAAAGAGGAAATCAAAAAATACCTAGAAACAAATGACAATGAAAACGTGACAACCCAAAACCTATGGGATGCAGCAAAAGCACTTTTGGGATAGCAATGCAATCCTACCTCAAGAAACAAGAGACATCTCAAACAACCTAACCTTACACCTAAAGCAATTAGAGAAAGAAGAACAAAAAAACCCCAAAGTTAGCAGAAGGAAAGAAATCAAAAAGATCATATCAGAAATAAATGAAAAAGAAATGAAATGATAGCAAAGATCAATAGAGCTAAAAGCTGGTTCTTTGAGAAGATAAACAAAATTGATTAACCATTAGGCTCATCATGAAAAAAAGAGAAGACTCAAACCAATAGAATTAGAAATGAAAAAGGAGTAACAACTGACACTGCAGAAATATAAAGGGTCATGAGAGATTACTACAACTGACTATATGCCAATAAATTGGACAACCTGGAAGAAATGGACAAATTCTTAGAAGAGCACAACCTACCGAGACTGAAGCAGGAAGAAATAGAAAATATGAACAGATGGGTCACAAGCACTGAAATTGAAACTGTGATTAAAAATCTTCCAACAAACAAAAGCCCAGGACCATATGGCTTCACAGGCAAATTCTATCAAACATTTAGAGAAGAGCTAACACCTATCCTTCTCAAACTCTTGCAAAATATAGCAGAGTGAGGAACTCTCCCAAAGTCGTTCTATGAGGCCATCATCACTGTGATACCAAAACCAGATAAAGATGTTACAAAGAGAGAAAACTACAGGCCAATATCACTGATGAACATAGATACAAAAATCTTCAACAAAATACTACCAAACAGAATCCAACAGCACATTAAAAGGATCATACACCATGATCAAGTGGGATTTATCTGAGGAATGCAAGGATTCTTCAATATATGCAAATCAATCAATGTGATAAACCATATTAAGAAATTGAAGGAGAAAAACCATATGGTCATCTCAATAGATGCAGAAAAAGCTTTTGACAAAATTCAACACCCATTTATAATAAAAACCCTCCAGTACATAGGCATAGAGGGAACTTACCTCAACATAATAAAGGCCATATATGACAAACCCACAGCCAACATAGTTCTCAATGGTGAAAAATTGAAACCATTTCCTTTAAGATCACGAACAAGACTAGGTTGTCCACTCTCACCACTATTATTCAACATAGTTTTGGAAGTTTTAGCCACAGCAATCAGAGAAGAAAAAGAAATATAAGGAATCCAAATCAGAAAAGAAGAAGTAAAGCTGTCACTATTTGCAGATGACGTGATACTATACATAGAGAATCCTAAAGATGCTACCAGAAAGCTACTAGAGCTCATCAATGAATCTAATAAAATAGCAGGAAACAAAATTAATGCAGAGAAATCTCTTGCATTCCTCGACATTAATGATGAAATATCTGAAAGAGAATTTAAGGAAACCCCCCCATTTACCATTGCAACAAAGAGAATAAAATACCTAGGAATAAACTTACCTAAGGAGACAAAAGACCTGTATGCAGAAAACTATAAGACACTGATGAAAGAAATTAAAGATGATACAAATAGATGGAGAGATATACCATGTTCTTGGATTGGAGGAATCAACATAGTGAAAATGACTCTACTACCCAAAGCAATCTATAGATTCAGTGCAATCTCTATCAAAGTACCAATGGCTTTTTTCACAGAACTAGAACAAAAATTTTCACAATGTGTATGGAAATACAAAAGATCCCGAATAGCCAAAGCAATCTTGAGAAAGAAAAATGGAGCTGGATGCATCAGGCTTCCAGACTTCAGACTATACTACAAAGCTACTGTAATCAAGACAGTATGGTACTGGCACAAAAACAGACATATAGGTCAATGGAACAGGATAGAAAGAGCAGAGATAAACCCATGCACACATGGTCACCTTATTTTTTATAAAGAAGGCAAGAATATACAATGGAGTAAAGACAGCCTCTTCAATAAATGGTGCTGGGAAAACTGGATAGCTACATGTAAAAGAATGAAATTAACACACTTCCTTACACCATACATAAAAATAAACTCAAAATGGATTAAAAACCTATATGTAAGGCCAGACACTATAAAACTCTAGTGGAAAACATAGGCAGAATAATCTATGACATAAATCACAGCAAGATCCTTTTTGACCCACCTCCCAGAGAAATGAAAATAAAAACAAAAATAAACAAATGGGATCTAATTAAACTTAAAAGATTTTGCACAGCAAAGGAAACCATAAACAAGATGAAAAGACAACCCTCAGAATGGGAGTATATATTTGCTAACGAATCAACAGACAAATGATTAATCTTCAAAATATACAAGCAGCTCATGCAGCTCAATACCAAAATAACAAACAACCCAATCCAAAACTGGGCAGAAGACCTAAATAGACGTTTCTCCAAAGAAGATATACAGATTGCCAACACACACATGAAAGGATGCTAAACATCACTAATCATTAGAGAGATGCAAATCAAAACTGCAGTGAGGTATCATCTCACACCAGTTAGAATAGCCATCATCAGAAAATCTACAAACAATAAATGCTGGAGAGGGTGTGGAGAAAAGGGAACCCTCTTGCACTGTTGACGGGAATGTAAATTGATACAGCCACTATGGAGAACAGCATGGAGTTTCCTTAAAAAACTAAAAATAAAACTACCATATGACCCAGCAATCCCACTACTGGGCATATACCCAGAGAAAACCATAATTCAAAAAGAGTCATGTACCACAATGTTCATTGTAGGTCTATTTACAATAGCCTGGACGTGGAAGCCACCTAAGTGTCATTGACAGATGAATGGATAAAGAAGATGTGGCACATATATACAATGGAATATTACTCAGCCATAATAAGAAACAAAATTGAGTTATTTGTAGTGAGGTGGATGGACCTAGAGACTCTCATACAGAGTGAAGTAAGTCAGAAAGTGTTGGTGAAATAATAGACAAGTAGATCATTGGAATAGAATAGGAAGCCAAAAAACAGATCCCCATAAATATAGTCAACTGATCTTTGACAAAGGAGCAATGCCAATACAATATAGCAAAGATAGTCTTTTCAACAGATAGTGCTGGAACAACTGGACATCATTTTTCAAAAACAGGAAAAACAAACCAAAAAAAAAAACCCAAAAATGAATCTAGACAGATGTTACATCTGTTACAAAAAATTAACTCAAAATATATCACAGATCTACATATAAGTCACAAAACTGTAAAATTTCTAGAAGATAACATAGGAGAAAACCTAGATGATCTTGCAGATGGTGAGGACTATGTAGATACAATACCAAAGGCAGGATTAATTAAAGAAATAACTGATAAGTTGCACTTCATTAAAATTAAAATCTTCTGCTCTGTGAAGGAAAATATCAAGAAAGTGAGAAGACAAGCCACAAACTGGGAGAAAATATTTGCAAGAGACACTTATGATAAAGAGTTGTTATTCAAAATATATGAAGAACTCTTAAAACTCAAAATAAGAAAACAAGCAACCCAATTTAAAAGTGGGCCAAAGGCATTATTGGACACTTCACCAAAGAAGATATATAGATGGCAAATAAACATATGAAAACGTTCTCCATATCATATATCAGGGAAATGCAAATTAAAATAGAGATACCAGTACACTCCTATTTAGAATGGCCAAAATTTGGAACACTGACAACACTAAGTGCTGACAAGGATGTAGAGCCCAGGAACTCACATTCATTGCTGGTGGGAATGCAAAATGATACAGCCTCTTTGGAAGACAATCTGGGGATTTATATAGAACTAAACATACTTTCACATGATCCTGTACTCGTGCTGCTTGGCATTTACCCAAAGAAGTTGGGTATGTCTTCACAAAAACTTGTACATGGATGTTTTATCAGCATTACTGATAATTGCCAAAACTTGGAAGCAATGAAGATGTCCTGTAGCAGGTGGATGGATAAATAAACTATGGTATATCCAGACAGTGGAATATTATTCAAAGCTAAAAAGAACGAGGTATCAAGCCATGAAAAGACATAGAGGAACCTTAAATGCACATTACTAAGTAAAAGAAGCCAATCTGAAAAGGCTACATACTGTAAGTTTCCAAGTATATGACATTCTGGAGAAAGCAAAGCTATGGAGACAGTAAAAGTTCAGTGGTTGCCAGTGGTGGGGTGGGGGAAGGGATGAATAGGTGGAGCACAAAGGATTTTTAGGGCAGGCAAAATACTCTGTATGATGCTGTAATGATGGAAACGTGTCATTATACATCTGTCCAAACCCATAAAATGTACAATAAGAGTGAATCATAAGGTAAACTATGGGTTTTGGGTGATTATAATGTATCAGTGTAAGTTTATTAACTGAGACAAATGTACCAGTCTAGTGGGGAATGTTGATAATGGGGCAGAGGTTATATGGGAAATCTCTGTATCTTCCTCTCAACTTTACTGTGAACCTAAAACTGCTCTAAAAAATAGTCTTTTGAAAAAAAAGATATCTTTTGTGTAGTAAAGACTAAATTTAGAGCAATTTTGCCTATCAGATAGGTAATACATTAGCCTCAATCCAAGGCTTCTACAAATACCTGTATGAATCAACATGAGGGGCAGAAGTAGGGCAGAAGGTGACATGTAGTCATATGACAAAAAAGAAAGGACCCAGTTTGAACAAAACAATCATTACTATCTTTGCTATTTTTGATCATTTTACTAATGCTGTAGTGAAAGAGAATTGGTAGTTCAAGATAGTAGCATACCCTCACTCTTGTTTTACATAAATATGAACCATTAATTCACACAAGTGATTGCAGAAATAGTCACCAACAATTGCTCCCACACCTAAATTTGTATGCCACATCTTCCTTCAAGATGTAAAGCCTGATCCTTAAACCTTGGTAAACACATAAAAGAGCTAACCTACGACATAACAAATTTCACTTTTTAAATTTGGCCACAGACTCTAGAGCTCATCTTAATTCACTTAGGCTATTGCTTTGTGATGAGATTAGAACAATGGTTTGAGAGAACAGGTAGTAGAGGAAGGTCTGAGACTGGTGCTGGCTCAATAGATGGTTTTTATACGTTGAGATGCTGTAGTAGCTGGAAGGACCAGCTTTATATAAAGGAGCAAGATGCGGTCTATAGAGAGAAGATACTAGAAACAGGACCCCTCAAATACCTTTGAACAAGAGGCCAAAATTACATTCATTTTGTTCCTGAGCAAATAATCACTTCAACAAAGTCTTAAGGAGCCATTCACATTATTTTTATAAGATAATATCTTTTGTATGAAAGAGTCATGTAATGAAAAGAACACTAGGATTTGGTAAGGAAATCATGGGTTCAGTTTGGCTCAGCCACATCCAAGCTGTGTGCTTTGGGCAAGTCAAAAACCTTCTATGTATCTTAGTTTCCTCCTGTATCAAATGAAGCATTTAATCTAGGTGATCTTTAGCATCCTTTGAGTTGAAAAGTTTTGATTCCATGATTGTGCTTAATATAAATACAACATTAGCTAGACATTAGATTTATGCTGCTGTGGTAGTTGTCTTCATGGAATTATTATGTATTTAGTTCAAGGAAAATTATTGCATCCTTAATTCTGTTAGCCTCAGGCCAAAAACGAATAGGGTAATTAGTAGGCACTTCTAGAGTGCATGCAGTTTTGGAAAAGGCACTTAACTTTCACATCTTAAAAATACATAAAACTGTTAAAAGACTGTATTTAATCATGGTCTTACTTGCAGCCTTAAAATTTGTTCTACATGACAAGGATATTTACAGGCCTTAGAGAAGTCAGTCTATTAGGAAATCCTCAACTGGCCATATGTGTGCTATGAAGCATTTTCACTTGGCACTTCTTTGCAATTAGAATTCCAAAGGTTATGCTGACTGGTTGTGCATACCATATGTTTGGCATTAGTCCTTACAGTTCTGCCACGTGTTGGTTTTCTTTGTTTTTTGTTTTTTTAAGAAGATGTTGGGGGTAGGAGTTTATTAATTAATTTATTTATTTTTGCTGTGTTGCGTCTTCATTTCTGTGCGAGGGCTTTCTCTAGTTGTGGCAAGCGGGGGCCACTCTTCATTGTGGTGCAGGGGCCTCTCACTATTGTGGCCTCTCTTGTTGCGGAGTACAGGCTCCAGACGCACAGGCTCGATAGTTGTGGCTCACGGGTGTAGTTGCTCCGCGGCATGTGGGATCCTCCCAGACCAGGGCACGAACCCGTTTCCCCTGCATTAGCAGGCAGATTCTCAACCACTGCGCCACCAGGGAAGCCTTGACCACGTGTTGGTTTTGATAGCACAAGCACTATGGTGAAGGGAAAGAAAAGATTACCAAACATTTCTCTTTTTTTAATGTAAATTTATTTATTTATTTACTTATTTTTGCCTGCATTGGGTCTTCATTGCTGCGCGCAGGTTTTCTCTAGTTGCGGCAAGCGGGGGCCACTCCTTGCTACAGTGTGCAGGCTTCTCACTGTGGTGGCCTCTCTTGTTGCGGAGCATGGGCTCTAGGCACACGGGCTTCAGTAGTTGTGGCGCACGGGCTTAGCTGCTCCACGGCATGTGGGATCTTCCCAGACCAGGGCTCGAACCCATGTCCTCTGCATTGGCAGGTGAATTCTTAATCACTGCGCCACCAGGGAAGCCCAAACCAAACATTTCAAATCAACATCCAAGCCCCATCTTTTAAAATCAAGTTAAGTATATAAAGACTTTGACAACTACAATTATTTGTTGGTTAATAATTGTTGAATGTACATATTGTGCTCAAAGTGTACCTTCCAAAACATATATTCAAAAACAAATAACAGTGACACTTGGAATAAACAAACTGACCTTGAGTTGTTTACTTTGTTTAGAAACAAAATTAAAGGTCAAATTTTTAAGTTTACCTAGAATTGAAAGATTGCATGACAATCATTGGGGCCTTCAAGCCTCTTGTATCATGTTTTTACAGAAAAGGGTGTATAAGAATTCTGCTTTCTGGGTACACAACAAGCAGTAGCTTCTTAACTGAGAAATCAAGAGAGAATTTGGTCTTAGCCTGTTTCCACTAACGCAAAGGAATATTGTCATTAAAATGGCTCTTTAGAGTCTAATAAAATGGCTGAAAGGATTTGCTGTTTGTGCCATCCTTGTCCTTGACTTTTTTTAATGTCATTTCTTTTTTTTGCAATATGCGGGCCTCTCACTGTTGTGGCCTCTCCCATTGTGGAGCACAGGCTCCGGACGCGCAGGCTCAGCGGCCATGGCTCACGGGCCCAGCCGCTCCGTGGCATGTGGGATCTTCCCAGACTGGGGCATGAACCCATGTCCCCTGCATCGGCAGGCAGACTCTCAACCACTGCGCCACCAGGGAAGCCCTGTCATTTCTTAATGTTTAGCAAGCAAGTAGACTCAGCTGATGACTGCCTTGGTATAACTGAGTAATCAGAAAAAACAATAAATTATTAATATGCGCAACAGGACCTAAAAAAGCACGGTTGTTGGTAATCTCTTCAACTGAAATGGTGAAAAAGAAAGTTAAAGAAATGTCCCATCCTCTTCAGCCATTTATTGACAGCTTCTAAGAGCAATGGGAGCAGTAATTCTAGATCCCTGCTTTTGCATCCTGCAGATCAGAATCAGTGAATCAAACAGACTATGTAGTGGTTGAAGAGACCAAGTGCTGAGAATATACCCACCTCTTAGGGCTAAACTCTAAAGCTATTTGACTTAAAGCTGGAAGCTGGTCCATCAAAGGATGTTAAAAGTACAAAATACAGGTCCTCTCTACGCAGCTATGGATTCGGCAATTAGCTTGAAAAGACTGGGAGAATTAATACATCATGAAAACTTTGTCAACTGAAGCAAGACTCAGACAGCAGACTTTCCTGCCTCCTTTGCTTCTAGTCCTGGTCAACTAGTGGGCATAAGTGTTCCTGATTTTATTCCAGGTTTCATCAGGGTCACATGTTTTAGGTTCACCAGAAATTGTGTGCCGGAGAGATGTTGCTTTATTCATTTTTCACTCGTGCGAAAATATTTTTGAGATACTACTGAGTGTCAAGTACTCTGGTAGACAAAGGAAATTCATCAGTGTTCAAGACAAGCATGATATCTGCCCTCATGAAGCTTAAAGTCCAGAAACGAAGCCATTAAACTCTCACAAACAATTATACAAATGGGTATTTACAAAGAACAGTATAATTTGACATGAACCTAAAGTACTGGGACCTATGTGTGTGTATTACTGAAAGACCCGAACTATTCCTAGAATTTTGGGGACGTTTCTATAAAAAAGGGACATTTATTTCACCTCAGGTCTGAAAGATGGATGAAGCCAGAAAAGGAAGGGACCAGAGTGGAAAGTAAAAGTGTTTGGCTCAAACAGTGACTTCGGAAGTAGGGGAGGTTGCTCTCTCAGATTATTGCATCTAAATAAAAAATTTGGGAGGAAAAATATTATTTAGACAAAAATGCATTTTGGAAATCATTACCACTTGTAGTGGCACAGATATACACAAAGGAAATGTATGTGAAATAACCAGAAAATGTTGAAATTGGAACAAGAAAAAAAATAAAACATTTTAATTATAAAATTAAAATATGGATAATATTATAAAATATCCAGTAGTCAAATGAGACTGTGCACTGATTGATATGAGCAACCTGATGGATTTTTGTGTTTTCCCACCAGTGAAGTGGTGTGAAATAGTGGAAGGTGATGTTAACATAGAAATGTTGTTGCTAAGACCAATGTAGGGAATGAAAGCATTTCTCAGAGATCCCTGGCTGCAGTATTATTAAACTATTTCTCTGTTGGCTGAGTAGATTATCACACCCTCCTGAGGGGGAGAGGGAAAATCGTGCCCAATATGTTACTAGTGATGCTCTAGGCAATCGTTGCCAACCCCTCCTTTCTCCTTATTGACAATATTCCATATGCCATTTTCAGCATTTTTCTCTGAAACACAATTAAGAATCAGCTGATGTAAGCACTGAAAATATAATTTAGAAGTGTATGGAATCTAGCATAATAATAAATCCTTAACGTGTAAATAATGGAGAAAAGTGGCCAGTGTTTTCCATTTCACAGTTTAAATCCCCTTGACAAGATTAGGAAATTCTTAAGTAGAATGACTGGACCAAATTATTTTCTTGTCACACAAAGCCACATGGAAGTCAGTGTGCTTCTGCTATCATTCAGGCTGTCTTTCTGAACTGTGGTTTGGGGCTGCACCAGTCTGCTGGGAACTTTGGACGGCTACTTCTCTGATAATGCTGCTGGCAAATGGTCAGAGAGGTCTGAGGGTATGTCAAGAAAGTTCTGGGGACTCCGAAAGGTCATTGTGACCTAGGTCACATGAGTCAGACCATTTCAAAACTTTAGAAGCCTTTCCATAAATTTTTTTAGTCCTGTGTACCCAAGTCCAATAAATGGAATAAATGGTTTGAGATACTCAAAAGCAGCCACCAGACAAAAGACCAGGCTGAGTTTCCTTTTTGGAAACTTCAAAGCTTTGGCATTTAGAGGCAAGCAAAGAAGGGTGGGGAGCACTACTACAGTCTGGGAAAGAGAGAACCTGGAGACTGATGCTGACTACCAAGGGGAGCAAAATTGTAAGGTCATGGGGAAAAATATCTGGAAGTTACTTACAAGTAACTGAACTAAAGCCAATATCTTTCAGCAAATGGCCTTGAGTGCCCCCTGGTAGCACATTTACAAGGGATAGCCCCTCTGCTCTAGGCTAATACACTTAACTCCACAGAGATTGCCAGTGATTCAGATTTCATAAGAGATACCTCCCCCTGCTTTTTTCTTTTTCCTCTTTAATTCTACAACTATTTAAAATAGGAAATTGGGTAGTCTTTGCAAACCACGTTCACCCAAATAAACTTAGTTTCAAAAATTTTAAATAAATAGTCCCTACAGGTTACAACATTGGATAGAGTCTTGAAGTTTCCAGGTCCATTAAAAAATAAATTCAATGTGAGTGACATGACTGAATCAGGCACAGGGACACCATGTTAGAAATCTAGACCCAATAAATCTATAAAAGTAGTAGTAGTAAAAATAATACCTTCCATTTATGTAATAGGTTTTCACAGAACTTTCACATTTACCCCAGTCGTTCACAACAACTACTGAGGTAAGTGGAATAGGAGTTATTACCCACATTTTACGAATGAGGAAACTGAGACTCAGACTGAGGTGCCCCAAAAGTGTTGAAGACTAATGCCAGGACTAGAAGACAAGCTGCCAAATTCCAAGTTTATTCATTTTCCCATTACTCAATACTGCCTCTTTCTCCATCTTACAGGAGTCATACAGGCTTATTTTTAATTTGAAAGGAAAGGGGGAAGATAAATATTTGAGAAATGGAAAAAGAAAAAATAAAAGCAAAAGCTAGTGTGAACCATTATATAATGAGTTAGTGCTTGGCTCACCAATATGTAAAGTATCTAATGCTTGGGACTGATTGAATGGTAGGAACCTGGCAAAGACTGATACAATGAACACTTTACGATACACAGTGTACAGCCCAAGAGACCGCAATAATTCATTTTTTGTTAACAATAGCCGTATATATTCTGATACCCAAAAGCTATATTAGTGTGAGAAGGCTTTCCATATTCCCCAACCATAAAATATAGCTCCCACTTCTCATTTTAGTTTCAAAACCCAAGATATAAAACTAGTGCTTTTCATATTATTTTTTATTAACTAATTTTTTTCTAAAGGAATAAAATATCTTGATGAATTAATACATTCAATGCACATAACTTATTTTCTTTAAATATTTTAAAAATGGGCTTGACAGTTATTAGTTAACTAAGATAGGACAAAATATCAATAATAAAAAAGAAGTGGAAGGACCTTGAGCTTACCTCCTCTCATGAACACACCAAAATCACAACTAACATCTGAACAACCATCAATAAAAAAGACTGGAACCTACAGAAAAAGATCTTCTACATCTAAAGGCATAAAGAAGAAAGCACAACGAGATGGTAGGATGGGTGCACTCGAAATATAATCAAATCCTTACCCCACCCCCACCCCATGGGTGACCTTGCAGAGGCTCTCCCATAGGAGTGAGATATCTGAGGCCCACATCAGGCTTCCCAGCCTGGGGGTCTGGCATCGGGAAGAGGTGCCCCCCACCCAGAGCATTTGGATTTGAAGGCCAGTGGGGCTTAATTGCAGGAGCTCCACAGGAATGGGGGAAGCAGAGACTTGACTCTTAAAGGGATTGCACAAAATCTCACATGCACTGGGACCAAGGGCAAAAGCAGTAAATTCATAGGAGTCTGGGCCAGACCTACCTGCTGGTCTTAGAGGGTCTCCTGGGGGGGTGGGGTTGGCTGTGGCTCATGCTGGGGCCATAAAAGCTGGTGGCAGATGTACTGGGGATTATTCATCTGTATGAACTCTCCTTGAGGCAGACATTTTGCTTGGGTCATTAGCACAAAGACCTGGCTCCACCCAACAGCCTGTAGGCTTCAGTGTCCAGGGCCTCAGGCCAAACAACTAACCAGGTGGGAACACATCCCCACTCATTAGCAGACAGGTTGCCTAAAGACTTCATGATCACACAGCCCTGCCTACCAGAGAGCCAGGCCCCAGCTCCACCCACCAGTGGGCAGGCATCAGCCCTTCTTGCCAGGAAGCCTACACAAGCTTCTAGACCAGCCTCACCCACCAGGCGGCAGAAATCAGAAGGAAGAAAACTACAATCCAGCAGCCTGTAGTCTGCAAACGCAGGCCAGACACTACCCTGGGACCGCTGGCCCCTGGCCCTTGAGTGAGTGCACTGCTAGGACTCATAGGATGTGTCCTACAGAAGGCTACTCCTCCAAAGTTGAGAAACATAATTAACCCAAAATAAGGTGGCAGAGGAATGTGTTTCAGATGAAGGAACAAGATAAAACTCCAGAAGAACCAAGTGATGTGGAGATAGGCAATCTACCTGAGAAAGAGTTCAGAGTAATGATTGTAAAGGTGATCCAAGGACTCAGAAGAAAAATGGATAAGTTAGAAGGATTTTTTCACAGAGTTAGAAAATATAAAGAACAACCAAACAGAGTTGAGCAATACAATAAATGAAGTGAAAAACACACTGGAAGGAATCAATAGAGTAAATGAAGCAGAATGGATCAGTGAGCTGGAAGACAGAGTAGGAGAAATCACTACTGTGGAGCAGAAAAAAGAATGAAAAGAAATGAGGACAGTGTAAGAGACCTCTGGAACAACATTAAGCACAATAACATTCACATTATAGGGGTCCCAGAAGGAGAAGAGAGAGAGAAATGGCCTGAGAACATATTTGAAGAGATAATAGCTGAAAACTTCCCTTACCTGGGAAAGGAAACAATCATCCAAGTCCAGGAAGCATGGAGAGTTCCATACAGGATAAACCCACAGAGGAATACACCATGACACATTGTAATCAAAATGACAAAAATTAAAGATAAAGAGAAAATATTAAAAGCAGCAAGAGAAAAGCAACCAATAACACACAAGGGAACTCCCATAAGGTTATCAGCTGATTTTTCAACAGAAACTCTGCAGACCAGAAGGGAGTGGCATGATACATTAAAATGATAAGTGAACAGAGTATCTGTCCGGCAAGAACTGCTTTGATGGTCTATGATGATGCCAATAAAAAGTGGGTGCCAGCTGGTGGTTCAACCGGGTTCAGCAGAGTTCATATATATCATCATACAGGCAACAACACATTCAGAGTGGTGGGCAGGAAGATTCAGGACCATCAGGTAGTGATAAATTGTGCCATTTCTAAAGGGTTGAAGTACAATCAAGCTACACAGACCTTCCACCAATGGCGGGATGCTAGACAGGTGTATGGTCTCAACTTTGGCAGCAAAGAAGATGCTAATGTCTTCGCAAGTGCCATGATGCATGCCTTAGAAGCGTTGAATTCACAGGAAACAGGGCCAACATTGCCTAGACAAAATTCACAACTACCTGCCCAAGTTCAGAATGGCCCATCACAAGAAGAATCGGAAATTCAAAGAAGGCAACAACAAGAACATCAACAACAAAAGGAGCTGGAGCGGGAAAGGCTGGAGAGAGAAAGAATGGAAAGGGAGAGATTGGAGAGGGAGAGGTTAGAAAGGGAAAGGCTGGAGAGGGAGCGACTAGAACAGGAGCAGCTGGAGAGAGAGAGACAAGAAAGGGAACATCAGAATCGCCTGGAGCGGGAGAGACAAGAGCGGGAGAGGCTGGAGAGGCTGGACCGGGAAAGGCAAGAAAGAGAGCGGCAAGAGCAGCTAGAAAGGGAGCAACTGGAATGCGAGCGAGAGCGAAGAATGTCAAATGCCACTCCATGCTCCGACAGCTCCCTGTATCATGCTCCACTTCGTGAGTGTGCCAGTTGCCAGCCTCCTTCAGCACCTCCTCCATCATATGCTAAAGTCATCTCAGCTCCAGTGTCAGAGGCCACTCCTGATTACGCTGTAGTGACCGCTTTGCCACCTACTTCCACACCCCCTACACCACCACTTCGACACTCCGAGACACGTTTTGCAACACCTCTAGGTTCAGCCTTCCACCCTGTTCTTCCTCATTGCGCTACAGTTCCTCATCCTCTGAACAAAAACTTTTGACCTTCTTCTCCTGTGAATACACCCTCTCTTCAACCTCCAGCTACGAAGCCCTGTGCCTGGTCTACTTCCAATTTCTCACCCCTCCCTCTGTCTCCTCTCCCCCCCAGGCAGAGCTACTGGTCCAAGGCCTGTCCTCCCCGGTTGTGTTTCTTCTCCTGTGCCCCAGATGCCTCCATCACCAGCGGCACCCAGCGGTCTGCTCGACTCTGTCACATGTCCAGTGTCTCTAGCAGCCCACCACCGCCTTCCCTCGCACCACTCTCACACTGTGGATGAGAGCTTCTCCTCCTCCAAGCACGCCTATTGCCTCAACTCCCTCATCCAAGCCTAGTGTTCTCCCTTCTCCCTCTGCAGCTGCCCCTGCCTCTGTGGAGACTCCCCTAAACTCTGTGCTGGGAGCCTCTTCTTCTGAGCCAGGCTTGCAGGCAGTCTTTCAGCTGGCCGAGACTCCAGCCCAACAGGGCATTGTCTTGGGACCACCTGCACCTCCACTCCCTCCTGCACTACCACCAGGTCCTGCCCAGGCATCAGCAGCACTCCCTCCTCCCCCAGGGCCTCCTCCACCCCCTCCACTTCCGTCCTCAGGGCCCCCGCCTCCTCCACCGCCTCTTCCTAATCAAGTACCCCTTCTCCCCACCCCCCAACTCCTGCTCCTCCCCTCCCTGCATCTGGATTTTTTTCGGGATCCATGTTTGAAGACAATCGCCCTTTAACCGGACTTGCAGCTGCAATTGCTGGAGCAAAACTGAGGAAAGTGTCACGGATGGAGGATGGCTCTTTCCCAAGTGGAGGGAACACCACTGGTGTGAATTCAGCCTCCTCTAAAACAGATAGGGTTCGTGGAAATGGACCCCTTCCTTTAGGGGGTAGTGGTTTAATGGAAGGAATGAGTGCCCTGCTGTCCAGGAGGAGAATAATTGCTGAAAAGGGATCAACAATAGAAACTGAACAAAAAGACGACAAAATGAAAATTCAGAGCCTGTAACTTTTAAGGCCTCTTCAACAAGTACACCTGAACCGACAACAAAACCTTGGGAAAGAACAAATACAATGAATGGCAGCAAGTCTGTTGTTCCAGACGGGATTCTCCAAGGAAAAATCAGATTGTTTTTGACAACACGTCCTATGATTCATTACACAGACCAAAATCTGTGCCCTTGTCACAGCCCAGTGCCAATGGAGTCCAGACGGAGGGACTGGACTATGACAGGCTGAAGCAGGACATTTTAGATGAAATGAGAAAATAATTAACTAAGCTAAAAGAAGAGCTCATTGATGCAATCAGGCAGGAACTGAGCAAGTCAAATACTGCATAGAGAAGAATGCAGAGAAGAATCTGGAGAAGGGAAAAAAAAAACCTACAAAGAACAGCTGTGTTAACAACAACAAAACCCCTACATTTTGTGAGCTGTAAGAAGAAAATGGAGACAAACAGTCAGAAGGAGGGGAAAACCAACATACTTTGAAAGCCTTCAGACATTACTACTCTGGCAATAAGCTATTTCTCTCCCAGTTTGCTGATTTTTTCTGACCTTTACAATAGGATGGAAGAGAGTCGTACAGGAGTTCCTGTATCAGTTATGCAGAAAATACTAAATCCGTCGGGCAAAATCACCGTGCATTGAAATATTTTCATGTCAAGAGAAAATTGCACATTTTCCTCAATCCATTGTGAAAATAAAAAGGAGAAAGGCTTGGGAAGTTTTTTTTCAGAGAATGGTGATGAGGAATTTAGCAAGTTATGCTATTGTACTGTAAATGTTTCTTTCAGGTTTGTCTTCCTATCATATTTGATATTCCATGAATAACTGAGTTCAGCCCTTTGTAGGTTAAGATCATAAAATGTGGAACAAATGGAATTTATGTGCTTTCAAGGGTGATATTTATAAGAAAGTGTCCTAAAAATGATTTGTGAGGAATTTTAGAATGATAGGAAGTCTCTCGAGTTTAGCCTTCATGCAATTTTGTAGACTCAAACATAAAATTTGTCCAGAATTTAAAAAAAAAAAAAAGAAAAAGAAAAAAAGAAATCGTGGACCACTTTGTTCCCAAAATAATGAAAAATATTTCGGGGAGAATTAACTATTTGAATTAGAATTCTAGTGATTATATATTAATACAAGAATGCAATTTGCTGTGTGGCTACCTAAAGAAAATCCTTTAGTTAACTTAGTTACCCTTGCATCTTTAATAGTCTAATCATCAAAGAACAGGTACATTTATCAAATTGAAATCTGACTTAAAATTCTATACTTTCTTATTTGCTGTATGGACAAAAAAAATGTCATCTTAAGGCTAAAGAATAGTCAAGCCCTATTAATGCATTAAGGTGAATCAGGTACACCTGTAAGAAGAAACATAAAGCAGTTAAGCTAGCAACACTGAGGGCCCAGGCCCTGAGCTTACAGGAATCCAACCACAGGTATTTCAGCCCACTTCTCTGACATTGGATGGAATATCAATAACTCCGAAAAGAAACTGAAAACTTAAAAAGAATTTTACAGAAGGATGTTTTTCTAATACTGTAGAGGACACAGAGAGGTCATTTATTATCTAAACAAGGGCCTTTCCTCTATCAAACAGGAAATCACATAACTTCTTGAAATGTAAGTCAAACTTGCAAAATGAACAACTTTATATTTTCCTACAAAAAGCAAGGGTCTGCTAAAACAGCTCTTTAAATATTTTAAGACTATATTAATGTCTTAGATGCAGAGAATAAGAGTACTTAGGTGGTATGGAGCCATAAGTGCTGGAACAATAAGGGCAGTATTCCACACCATGAAATTTGGTATTTTATCTTCAATTTTAAATATAAATCCATTTTATCAAAATGAAGTATCTTGGGCTTCCCTGGTGGCACAGTGGTTGAGAGTCCACCTGCCGATGCAGGGGACAAGGGTTCGTGCCCCGTTCCGGGAAGATCCCACATGCCGCGGAGTGGCTGGGCCTGTGAGCCATGGCTGCTGAGCCTGCGCGTCCGGAGCCTGTGCTCTGCAACGGGAGAGGCCACAACAGTGAGAGGCCCGCATACCACAAAAAAAAAAAAAAAAAAAGAAGCATCTTATGGAAAATACATAAAATCAAAGTGTATAGGTTGATGAATTGTCACAAAAAGAACAGATCATGTAACCAACAAAGTCAAGAAATGAAACATCACCAGCATATTAGAAATACCCTCTGGGCATCACCCACCTTATCACTCTATCCTACCTCCCCACAGGTAACCACTATTCTGCTTTCTAATATCAATAATTATTTTTGCCTCTTTTTGAATTTTATATGAAAGGAATCATACCATTTGTATCGTTTCGAGTTCAGTCTTTCATTCAGGTTTTTGATTTGAGATCCATTCATGTTGTTGCACGTAGCATGTTTGGTTATTTTCTATGCCAATTGTGTCCATTGTATTATTGTGCCACAATTCAGTTATGCCTTCTACTATTGAGGACTATTTAGAGTATGTTCTGGTTTGGGTATTATGAATCATTCTGTGAAAATTCTTGTACTTAAAAAAACGTTTTGGCACATTACTGCTTGGTATATTCCTTGAAGAGAAAGTCTTGGATCATGGCATATGCGCATGTTCAGATACTGTCAAACAGATTTCCAAAGTTATCATACAAGTTTATACTCTCATCAGCATTCCAGTTGACTTCTGTCCTTCTCACCATCTACAGCTGTCATTTTAAAATTTTATCTTTTAATTTGCATTTCTCTGGTGACTATGTTGAGCAATTTTTCACATATTTATTCAGCTATTTGAAAATCCTTTCTTGTGAACTGCTTGTGCAAGGCTTTTCCCCCACTTTACTAAATTCAACTTGCCTTTGCTTTCTATCTCTTATGAGCATTCTTTAATTTCTCTTGAGACTCCTTTGACCCAGGGGTTATTTAGAAGTACTGTATGTTGTTTAATTTCCAAATATTTAGGACTTTTTCAGCTATTTTTTGGTTATTTCTAGTTTAATTCCATTGTGGTCAGAGAACATAATTTGTATGATTTCTAGTCTTTTAAATGTGTTAAGGTGCGTTTTATGGTCTATATGAGTGAATGTTCCATATGAGCTTGAGAAGAATGTGTCCTGCTACTGTTGGATGGAGTATTCTATAAATGTGAAGTAGTCTATAAATGGCGAGGTGTGAGTGGAACATTGTGTAATCTTCTAATTAAATCTTAATCTTTTTCGTGGACCTGTGTCTCAGGGCCATGATATTCACAAATTCTATCTCCAGTGACACAATTTTTTCTCCCTATTCCCCAACTCCCTTCTCTGGCTGCAGCACTCTCAATCTATTTCCTCTAAGCCCTAACACCTGTGACTACATTATGTTGCTCCCCCTCCCCTTTGGAGAAGCAGGAGTGCTAGGGGGAGATGGATTGGAAGGAATTCCCTTCCCCCAGATACATAAGGCTTAGAAAAACTACTTCTCCCTTTAGCATAGACTTTTGTTATGGAGAAAGCTCTAAGAGTGTTTCAAAATGATTACTCTTTCTCTCTCTCTTCCAGAACCAAGAAGGAATTTTTTTTTTCCCCCAGATGTTCACAATGAGAACCTGGTGGGTTTCCTGGAGGTAGAGCCTACTAAAGGGTGGAGGTCCCCAGGAGTTTCTGGCTTTCATGCTAGTCCACTTTCAACCTCCAGCAATTCACCAAATTTACCATTAAACACTCTTACCAATGTATGGCTCCTGTGGCTGCTACTCCAGGTAATCAGATCTTGACCTTGACTCTCTGGATTTGCCTGTCCCTCCAGATTGTGATGGTGGTTTTTCCTGAAACCTCAGTTCTCTGATGAGTCAGACAAAAGTTGTTGATTATCTGATTGTCTGGCTTTTTCTTGTAAGGATGAGAGTGATTATTTACAAGCTCTTTACAGGTCAGAGTTGAAACTGGAAGTCCAATGTGTGTTCAGGGATTCTTTATATATTCTGTTTCCTTGGTTTATTTTGTATATAAAAATATTTTCTTTCACTGTGGCTATGCATTTCATCTTTTAATGGTGTTTGGGGTGAAGAGAAGTTTCTAATTTTAATGTCATACAATTAATAAAAATTTTCCCTTGTTGGTAGTATTTCTGTGCCCTAATAAGGCTATTATAAAGATATTCTCCTATGATTTCAACTACCAACTATATTGTTTGACATTTTATATTTAGATCTATAGTTCCCCTGTGCATAAGATAAGGATCAAGATTAATTTTTTTCCATAGGCTATAGAGTTGACTTTGCACCTTCATTGAAAACACAATGCTTTTCCTACTGCTCTGGTCTTAAATCAAATGTCCATTTAAGTGTGGATCTCTTTCTGAACTCTATAATCTGTTATGTTGGTTTATTTGTCTGTGTTTGTCTATCACATAATGCTAAAATACTCTTATAATAAAGGTAGTTAACTATTTAACTATAATATGTTGGTATTCAGTAGTATTAGCCCCCCACATTTGTTCTTCTCCTTTAAGTTTGTCTAGACCAAGACTTGGCCAAGGTTTTCTAGAAAGGGACAGGCAGTAAACATTTCCCACTTTGGGGGCCACATGGTATCTGTCATAACTACTCAACTCTGCTGTTGTAACTCAAAAGCAGCCATAGACAATATGTAAAAGGATGGGTGTGGCTGTGTTCCAATAAAAATTTATTTATAAACTAGGCAGTAGGCCCAAATTTGGCCCACAGGCTATAGTCTGTAGAATCCTGGCCTAGATCTTTTCAGTCCTGTTGGGATTTTAAATGGTATTGAAATGAAGTCATAAATAAATTTAAGGAGACAATATATCCTTATATTATTGAGTATCCTGATTCATGAATATGGGAGTGTTCTCCATTTATCTAGGTCTTCTTTAATTTGTCTCAATAGTGTTTATGTTTTTTTTGTGTAGAAATTTTGCACATCTTTTACTGGATTTTTGCTAGGTATTTGAATACGTGTAAATAATTTCTGTAACTATTGAGATGATTATATGATTTTTCTTTTAAACTGTTGAATTACAGTGATTAACTTTCAAAAGTTAAATTAATCTTTTATTTCTATAATAACGCTCCCAGCATCATGTATTATTTTTCTAATATAACACTGTATTTTGTTTGCTATTATTTTGTTTAGATTTTTCATGTATGTTCAAAATAGAGGTTGGCCTTAATTTTCTCTTCTTGGAGTGCTTTTATAAATTTTGATATCAAGATTATGCTAGCCTTATAAAAAGGGCTGAGAAACATTTTTTAAATGCATATATTTTTGGAAGAGTTTGTATAAGATGAGTGCTATTTTTTCCTTCTTTTAAGAAAGGATTTACCAGTAGGGTTTGGAAATTTCTTTGGGGAAAAAAAATTTTTTTTTATTATAGATTTAACTTCTTTAATAATTATAAAGCTGTTCAAATTTTCTATTTCTTCTTATATTCCTTTTTGTAAGTTATTTCTCAGCTTTTATTCTTTTCTAGTGTATGCACTTGAGGCAAAATTTTTCCTCTAAGTAGAGTTAGCTGCATTCTACAAGTTATAATATATCATATTTTCATAAGCACTCAGTTCCAAGTATTTTCTAATTTTCGTTGTAATTGGGCCCATTGGTTACTAAGAATTGTATTGTTTAATTTCCAAATATTTCTGAATCTGTTCGTTTCTAATATTGAGTTTGTTCTAGATTAATCTAACAATCGTTAGAAGACATACTCTATAGGATATTAGGTCTTTAAAATTTGTTAAGACTTGCTTTATGGAAAAAAATAATAGTCATTTTGGTAAATGTTTTATGTGCATTGGAAAATAATGCTTATTTTGCAATTATGAAATGCAGTTTTCTGTATTTGTTATATTAAATCAAATTTATTAAATATTGCTCAAAATTTTATACATAAACTGACTTTTTTAAAGGATGTATGAGACAATCTGATATATCAATCCATACATGTCAGAACAATAGGAAATAAATGAAAAAGAGACTTGTTGAAAGATTTGTACAGATGGAATTTCCATCACTACCTGACTATTGTTTCTCAGGAAAGCAAACAGAAGCCTAGAGGCAGATTTGATCTACTAACACTAGACATACTGCAAATATGTTCTATGGTACAAATACAGCAGAAATTGATCCTATAAATGCTACATTGAAAAGGAAAATATACTTTGGCTTTCACACAAAGCACGTAGTGAACATAACCAATCTCTCCCTTGCCAACAAATGGATTCTCTCAGAGGTAATGACTCAACTCAGGCAACTGGAGAAAGCAGAAATGTCTTTAAGCATAAAAATTTTGCTGTAATTGTCTTGCTAATATAGATACTAGACCTAAAGGATTTCATTCAAGCAGCCAGAAATTTGATGTCCTGTTCTGACTTTCTTTGTAGCTTTAACAATAAAATTCATTTTGCCAATTGATTCTTAGAGATAAATGCCAGTTGCAACCAGTTTCATTCTTGTTAATGATTTATATTGTGAAAACTCCCAAGACCTCTTAGAGATGCAGAATACAAGATTAATATTTCAATTGAAAGTTCATTATTATAATAGGCATGCCATGTTCTGTGTACTTCCTTAAGTTGAGTTGTGTCCATGTGATACCAAATCACGTAGATGGGAAGAAAAAAATAAATTTAAGTATCCAGATTTGGGAACATGATAGACTTTTATTTTGTTGAATAAATTTTGTTATACAAAGTTGTATAAACTAAGACTGAGTTGTGTCAATTCACACATTTGATCAGTGTAAATATATGGCCACAATTCTTAATCAAAATTGGGCAAAAGGATATATAACTACTTTTTTATTACAAACACTGTAATGAATTATTATAGACAATACCTTTGGAAAAGAATGCTATAAGAAGAAAAAAATTACACAGAAATTTGGGAATATAAACTGACGTAGCCACTATAGAAAACAGTATGGAGTTTCCTCAGAAATTTAAAAATTGACTGATCCAGCAATCCCACTTCTGGGTATATATTCAAAGAAATTGAAGTCAGTATTTTAAAGAGATAGCTGCACTCCCATATTTATTGAAGCTTTTTTTTTAAACAGTAGCCAAGATATGGAAACAGTATAAATGTCCATCAGTGAATAAGTGGATAAAGAGAAGGTGGTATATACATATGATGGGATATTATTCAGAAGGGAATCCTGCCATTTGCAGCAACATGGATATACCTGGAGGACAGTATGCTAAGTGAAATACACCAGACACAGAAGGACAAATACTACATGATATCACTTACGTGAAGAATATAAAACAGTCAACCTCACAGAAGAAGAGAGTAGAATGGTAGTTGCCAGGGGCTGAGGGAAGGGAGAGATAGGGAGATATTAGTCAAAGGGTACAACGTTTCGGTTATATAAGATGAATATGTCCTAAGTATCTGCTGTAGAGCATTGTGCCTATAGTTAATACCACTGTTTTGTATTAGGTGTTCTTGTGTTAAGTGTTAAGTGTTTTTGTCACACACACACTATATATATATATATATATATATATATATATACACATACATACACATAAAGAAAATGAGAGAAAATTTTTTGAGGTGATGGATATGTTTATGGCAAAGATTGTGGTGATGGTTTAATGGATATATACTTATATATACTTATCTCCAAACTCAGCAAGTTGTATACATACAGATTTTTGGATGCCAATCATACCTTAATAAAGTGGTTTCTTTAAAAAAGAAAATTAATAGGTAAGATGTAGGCTGGGATAAGCTATTCACAAAACATATATTTTAAAAAATGACTGGTTTCTTGGGTATATAAAGAACTCCTAGGATTCAATAACAAAAAGACAAACAACCCAGTAAAAATAGACAAAATACTTGAACAGATGCTTTGGAAATCATCAGGAAAATGCAAAATAAAATAGCAGTAAGATATATATCAATCAGAATGACTGAAATTAAATATAAAATAATCTAGAAATCTCATATAATTATGGCAAAAATTCTTCAACACTATTACCATATTTGAAAAAAGCTCTGTCAGTTACTCAAAATTTAAACATATATATTCCATAAGCTCAGAAATTCCATTCCTAGGTATTTAACCAAGAAAAAGAAAGCATATGTTCATAAAGAGACTTGTTCAAGAATTTTCATATGTTTTATATGTTTTATAAAACTGTCTGAAGCTTAGGTATACATCAAGAGGAAAATAAATAAGAAAGTTGTGTTATATTTGTACAAATGGATTGCTATCTAGTAATAAAACAGCACAAATTGCAGATATCTGCAACAACATGGGTGAAACTCAAAACAAAAAGTATGCAAGAGAGTACATACATACTGCATCATTCCATTTATATCAGGTTCTAGAACAGGGAAAACTAATCTGTGGTTAAAAAGAACCAGAACAGTGGGATGAGGGCAAAGAAAAGAAACATAAGAGAATTTTGGGGAGGTGACAGAAATATTTTATGCCTTGCCAGATGTTTGGCTTACCTAGGTAACTGCATTTTCCAAAAGTATTCAATCAATGGAACAACCAATATTTGTGCTTTTCACATTTGTATATTTTATCACAGAAACGTTTTAGAAATATTGAACGATAGTTAATGATACACACTTTGAAAGATTTAGCAGTGACATGTACTGACATTTACAACTTTGAAATATGTCAAAAATAAGACAGATATGTGCATGAATAGGATGGAAATATGGATAAATACATGATTAATATCACCAAATGTTAATCACAGAATCAAAGTGATGAGAATGTGGGTGTGCATTATACAATTCTTATGTCCTTTCTGAATATTTGAACATTTTTGTGATAAAACTTAAAAAAACAAAAAAATATGTAGCTAATTTGCTTACCACAGTATGTACTCCTGTCCAAGTTTACTCCTTTTTTTTTTTTTTTTTTTTTTTTTGTAGCACGCGGGCCTCTCACTGTTGTGGCCTCTCCCGTTGCGGAGCACAGGCTCCGGACGTGCAGGCTCAGCGGCCATGGCTCACAGGCCCAGCCGCTCCGCGGCACGTGGGATCTTCCAGGAACAGGGCACGAACCCGTGTCCCCTGCATAGGCAGGCAGACTCTCAACCACTGCGCCACCAGGGAAGCCCTACTCCTTTTTGATTGGAATTAGATACCTTCCTTAATTTTGAGGAACCTTATATAAGCAATTACCCTTGATTCACTTGATATCTTCAACCTCTCTGTCTTTCTTATTACTCTTTAAACATGCTCAAGCTTCTCTTATTTTATAGACAATATTTTTAAAAATTACTTGAGTTTAACTACTGGCATATACATAATTTCTTCACTACCAAATACTTTGAAAGACCCACTGGCTCTGTTTTATCCCCCTTTCATAACTGATCTGCGATCTGGCCTCCACCTCCAGCACTTTACTGAAAGTAATCTTAAAGCTACAAGGAATCCTTTTGCTAAAGCCAGTTGGCTCTTCTCCTTCTTAATTGGCTTCTTGGCAGCTTTTGTCATGGTTAATGCCTGTCTTCCCTGCTAGTTTGTATAATATATCAGATGTTTATCTGAATAATAAAAAGTACTCAGGAATACCTAAGCCAGTCCTTCCACTCAGATCATCCTCCTATCCCACTACTTATCCAAACCTACCCGTCTGTCAGGATTATTTTTATGTTTCAGCTCACTCACATTATTCTCATTGATTATGCCACGGGAATCATTATCCTTTGAATTCATTCAATATTTGTTTAAAAATAACATTTATTGAGCATCTGCTTGGCTCTGGTCTATGTGCATGGGATAGATCAGTAAGCAAAGAGACAAAGATCTCTGTACTTATGGAGCTTCCCATGCAACAGAAGACAGAAAATATAGAACATTGTCTTTATTTTTTGTTTCTAATAACCAGGAACAAATGTTAATTTTTATTAATTCCAAAGAAGGAGTTGAGCTGCTGATGGCATTTCAGGGAGCGCCACCATGAGACTATAGTGTTTTATTTAGTATTACAACATGGCCAGTTAGTGTGACAAGGGAAACCTCTTTTGGTGCCCAAGGAATGGCTGGTTCTGATGATGGGCGAAAGTCAAAATGCTGATGCCTAGGGCTTCCCTGGTGGCGCAGTGGTTGAGAGTCCGCCTGCCGATGCAGGGGACACGGGTTCGTGCCCCGGTCTGGGAGGGTCTCGCGTGCCGCGGAGCGGCTGGGCCCGTGAGCCATGGCCGCTGAGCCTGCGCGTCCGGAGCCTGTGCTCCGCAACGGGAGAGGCCACAACAGTGAGAGGCCCAGTGCCGCAAAAAAAAAAAAAAAAAAAAAAAAATGCTGATGCCTAATGACTGTTGTAGCATCTCCATGCCAACATTGAAAGTGGAGAAGGAACTAGCCCCACTGCTGACTATGATCCAAGGAACTCTTCACCAATCTCACTCCAAAGCAGTACAAAATGTAAAAGAGGTTAAAAGTCTTAACATAGTCCCATTTTTCAGGAAATCCTGAAGAACGTTGTCTTTATCATTCATTTAAAAATTAGCCGTAACACTCTTTACTTGTCCTTGTTTTTTAAAAAAAGGGATATTATTATAATCAACTTCATATATTTTTGTAAGCATAAATCTTAATATATTGAATTTAAAGTCTTTCATATCCCCCCCTTTTTTTTTTACTATTTTACACTCATTTGTATGATGAAATGTTTTGTGTATCTTGTCTTTTCATTAGATTTCATGATCATTTCATGAAAGAATCAAATATCAAAAGTTATACAATTTCTCATACATTTAGTAAAGTACTATGCAGATAATAGATATTAAAAACTAAATATAAATATAACTTAAAAGAATTATATGTTGTATATTCTACTGTTCTGTGATATAACAGTT
This sequence comes from Mesoplodon densirostris, assembly GCF_025265405.1. NCBI lineage: Eukaryota > Metazoa > Chordata > Mammalia > Artiodactyla > Ziphiidae > Mesoplodon > Mesoplodon densirostris. Next base: position 47,637,201 of record NC_082668.1, read on the forward strand.
GGTGTTTGCTGTGGGGCAGAATGGGAGGATCAGAAAATAATAAGTACTAAGTGCCTTCTATGTACATGACTATGCATTAACCTCATTCAATCACAGTCATAGTCATCCAATTTACAAATGAGAATACTGAGGCTTAGTGGGATTAAGTTACCTGCTCACAGGTAACTTAAGCAAGGTCATACAAGCAATAAGTATCAGAGTAAAACTTCAAAGGCAATGTGTTTTTACTCTGTCATATTAGCTTCCTTGCTGAACTCATACATGGTTCTTAGAAATAAATAGATGTGGAATCCTCCCATTCTTTCTCTAACTCCTTTTTCAACTTTTAAAAACAAGCACCCATAAAAAGTACCTACATGTGATAATAGTGTTGATAGCAATAACTTATTGTAATGGTCTTCAACAAATAAAATATATATATTATAAAATATACTAGCGTATTGTAAGAGAAAAGCATTGCCCTTGGAGTAAGGAACACTGATATATATCTATCTTGGTTCTGGTTGATTAATAATTAATTAATAATTAACAGATAAATACAGTGCCTAATTTTTTTTGAGCTTTACATTTTGAAAGTCCTTTTCAATATAATATTTGATATGATATTAAATAGTTTTTAAATTAATTCTATTGAACCTAAAGTACATCAGATATTTCATATAACTATCTTTTCTATAACAGCAATGATGAAAACTTTTTGCTCATAAACATGTTTAAATAAGTATTTCTTTAACAGCATAGCTAACTAGCTATGTTGGAAATCCCTAATAATTGCCAAATTATTTTGTGGCAGATGAATTAAGCTTAAGGTCAATATTAAATATTTCAGACAACACACACACACACACACACACACACAAAATTAAAATAAATTTCTAAGCTTTGTCTTTCCTAGAGGCATGAAATATAAATTATTTGGGTGCTTGTTGAGTTATCATTGAACAGCTGTCAAATTATACATGTTTCAAAGAAATCATACACGTTTCAGTTTCTCCACTTAATATAGTCTGAATGGCTTGGGGAAGGGGCTTAAAAGTAAGTGGGACCATAGGTTGTAGTTTTGGAGAAGTATTGCTTCTAGGGAAGATTCATATATAAGGAGAAATGGTGATATCCTGTAGTAATGTGGCCATATAAAGAGGGCAAAGTTAGTTCTCCAGAAAAACAAATGAGAAACAAAGTATGCAACTTCCCTGCCTCTGACATTATCCTTTCAGGAAATTGTATAAAAAAGGTCAGAACTGATATATGAAGCTTCTCTCAAGACAGGAAAATCCTCCCTTCCCCCCCCCAAAACAAACATGAAACAGAAGAAATCTGTACACTACATTCCACTATATTCCATAGCACCTAACAGGCTTTTAGGAATATGAGAAAATATTTTGAATCAGGAATATCAATTATCTTCATGTTTGAGTTGTGTATGTTGTTATTTTTCCTCCTTGATGACTATATGATTCCTTTTGGGAGGGTACTTGGGGTGATTCAAATTAGGTCCAGGGTCTACAGTTGTTTTTGGTCTTTAAGTTTTATATATTATCTATTACCTTTCCACTCTGATTCAAGTTCAATATTAGTGTTTGAGGTAATTTTTGAGTCCCTGTGGTTGACTTCTACAGTCTTCAGAATGCAGTTCAACAAGAATTGTTTGTTGCAATAAGTGGCTGTCTGATTGCCTATTTTTGTGGCTACCCACAAAAATACTACCTCATGTCATTTTATGCGTAGTCACATTCTTCAGTGAATAATCTGTAGAAAATAGAAATTTTGCAATAATTGAAAGCAGTAGATTCTTAATACACTTTGCAAGTATCCCATATGTATATATATGTATCCCGTGTGTGTATATATATCCCATATATATATATATATATATAGTCCTAAAAGAAGAAATGAAAATCCAACAGTTAAAAGCTAGTTTATCTACACATGCAGAGTTAAAATTGGTAAGCAACTTATGTAACTAATCATGTAAAACAAAATAACCTAAAGTATTATTGAGAAGATATTTGTAATTATAGTTTAAATGTATGAAAGTCCACTAATGGTATTGGTTCATAATTTGGCCATAAATATTTTACTTTCAATATAAAATATTAAAAGTAAGGGATAGTAGAGACCATTGGATCTCATAGTTAATAAAATGTGAGAGAATATGGAGATTTTTCAAAACATGCCTGGCAAGACACTGTCTCCTTACTTCTGACTCACAAGATTTGGGACAGAGAGTATACTTGAGTATTTCTGTTGTATGCCCCTGGTTCACATCCACTGGCAAGTTAACTGCTTCTATTTACAGTGAGAGGAACTGAGTTCTAGAGAGATTAAATATTTTACAAAATTAGAGATATTAATATAAAAAAATATAATACAGGGGAGTCAATTGTATTAGAATGATGTTTAATTACTTTACTGAAAATATGAAATATATATGGGTGGCTTTAAATCTCCAGATCCTATTGAAAATACAGAAGATTTTTGAAGATATAACTTCTAGCGATGAGAAAATCAGTATGCTCATAGGAGTGTATTAAATGCTCTACAAATTTTTCAAATTTTATTATAATTATTTCTTATCTATGAGTGACAATATTTATTTTGTTTTTATTTTTGAAAAGCCAATTTACTTTGCATATTACTGACTAGAAGGGCTACTTTTTAAAAAACGTAAATTTTCATTAAGGTGAAATTCACATAATATTAAATTAACCATTTTAAAGTGAACAATCCAGTGATATATAGGACGTTTACAGTGTTGTGCAATCACCACCTCTACGCAGTTTCAAAATATTTTCATGACCCCAAGAGGGAAGCCTATACCCATTAAGAAATTGCACCTCCATAGCCCCATTTTCTACCCCCTGGCAACCACCAATCTGCATTTGTCCCCATGGGTTTATTTCTTTGGGATATTTTATATAAATAAAATCATACATTACCTTATGCATCTGGCTTCTTTCACTTAACATCATATTTTTGATATATGTCCATGGTGAAGCACATTATCAGTACTTCATTCCTTTCAATGGATGAATAATATTCTATTGTGTGTATATACCACCACTTGTTTATCCATTTATCTAGTGATGGCCATTGGACTGCTTTCACCTTTTGACTATTGTGAATAATGCTGTGTTGAACATGTGCATACATGTATTTGTTTGAGTACCAGTTTTCAATTTTGGTGGATGAATATAGAAGGACTACTTTTATGGTAAATGACATAAGAACTCCTGAATGAGTTTCCACAGATCTAAAATTTAAAAAACAAGCTATTAAAAAGAAATATTAAAGCAAAGATTTATCACACTGAACAGATATGTGAATAAACAAAACGTTGATCGCCTTCCATCTCTGAGTTCTTCTAGTTACGTACATTTTGATTCCTTTCATCCCACTTCCCTTCACCCTTCCACCATATACCTTCCCACCCCCATTCCTATGTTACATCTTATCTCCTTTAAGGAAATAAATGAGGGTAAAATAGTAATGAATTATATAATTTGTCAGAGTAACTTTCACATTTCTTCTAGTCACTCAAGACACAGCATCTGTGATTTTATGGGACATGGTTTTGCTTATTCTAACCAGACTACTCACAAACCCCTAGTAGAGTGCCTTGCTAAATAAATGGAAATGTGGATGAATGCATTTTAAATGTATTAAGATGTATTGTGTTTTATGGCCACTTGGCAACAAGACTAGCTAAGTTTCATCTCAGTGAAATATGAAGCCATGAATCTCATTTCCTTTAATGAGGTTACATGATAGAAATAATTGGAGTATGGCATGGTTGATTTTTTTTTAACTTTGTTCTGGACTTGAGTACTGAATTTGTGGAGACAATCAACTTTGACCAACCTAATTAAGAACCATAGAATAATAATTGTCTCTGCCAGAAATTTTAAATGTTCATGGAAGTAATGATGCTTCAGCTATTCTGGGGCCTGAATATCGAAGAAAGTCTGAGATATTATCTTTCTATAAACAAAGCTGTCTGGAAAAGAAAACAAGTACTCCAAATTTGAGTTGCTCGTTTTTATTAGAAGAACTAGATGGTTATCTCTGAGATCTAAGTTACCAATTCATTTCACTCTTCTGACTTAGACTCACAGAACTATTACCAGCTAAAGGTTTTGATAATTATACAAAAATCATGATTTACTTTATATAAAGTCATGTAGTTTCAGGCTTTTTATCTCATTCACAGAGAGAAAGTAATATTACTTTTTCTGTATAATATATGTTCACGTACATGAGTAAATTTTTCTACTCCATTACATCCTTATTAAGTCATTCTTTTAAATTACAGAGAGAACGAATTATCATGATTTACATGAGACTTTCTTTGGGAGAAAGTTGTCTGGGATTTACCATCAATGTCATTTTACTTTCAACTTTTATCACTGTTACTGCCTCTGCATAATTTCTTTGATGTAGTTTCCATTTCACCCTTTAACTCAACAAAGCGGGAAGGGTTGACTGTTTTAAAGGTAGTACCTCTAATAGTAAATGGGTTGTTAAAAATAAGAAAAAGTATTTAAAGTTAAAGCAAAATACATTTCTCTAAACCTAATATTTATTTAAATTTTTAAAAATACGTATATACTAAGTACAAAGTTGTAGTAAGTATAATATATCAATAGCAATATGTTATTTATATATATATTATATACGTGTACATTGCATATGTGTATATATTTTCCACATATATAATATATATGCATGTAAATAAATTTTACATAGCTTAGTTTAAATATTTCCAAGTGTTAAAGTATACTTTAAGTTTTTTTTTTTTTCTTTCAGCATTTTCCTCTCACCACTTCAATTTTAGTCTGGCTTTTATTATTAAAAAAAGTCTCCATCCCTGATTTTTCTAGCCTGCCCCATGTGATTAATGGTGCTCCCTTTAGGTATGATATCATTGCAGTCTCAAATTCAGAGACATGGCACAAGTCGTAGACTTCTGCTTTTCTACTTACCAAAAGCCAAAATACACTTGGTAGCATTTAAACACAACTATGGGGGAGAATTAGGTCAGAAAGCAGGAAAGAGAGGCTTAATGTTGAATTTACCAGTTGGAGCTATAAAGCCTCAAGTACGTTTTGTGATTTCTGCACGTCTTATACCCAACTAGGTCTGACGGAGCGCCATCGGAGCACACATTTCCTGTTTTAAGTCAGCATTGGACCCAGCCCCAGAATCTCACAGTATCAGACTGAGACTTTCCAGACTTTGGCCAGAGTTAAGCCTCGTCTCACCGACACATTCCTAGCCTGATTCCCTGACTCGAAGGGCTGAAGGTGCCTGGTTTGTTCGCTCACTCTAAAATTTACTGTTAAGAGTGAGAAATACCTGTCCCCTCGGCCTGAACCACACATGGACATACGGTCTAAATGCTGCGAGCATTCGGTTTCAGGCTTTGTTTTACCTTTTGTTCTGCAAAAACATTAGTTAAACATAAGATGTTTCTCTGGGAAAAAAAGCTTTCCCAAAGTCTTGCTATAAAAAGTAAAGCCAAATTGGAACTTAGCAATTGGGAACCAGGGAGGGCATTTCAACATTTAGGAAAATCCTCCACAGACAATTACAACTCCCCACAGAGTTTTGGAAAAATACATTAGCCACTTACTTGCCATGGTAAGAGGATCTCAGTGTTAATTTAATATTTTAAAGAAACTAGTTAGAAAGTTAATAAATAAGGAGATGCTCAGTCAAGATAACCATAGCTAGTCATTAAAATATTTTCCTGCCTATGAGAGATCAGTGTGGTTTAAAATTATCTACTAACAGTTATATTTCTTTATACATATGGTTTTCAGGGGTGTTTTTTCCCCCATGAAACCAACATGAGAAGATTTTTATAGCTTACTTTATTCATAGAGATATACAATCTAATATTAGAGAAAGCCACTGCAGCACTGGTAAAAATTCAGTACTGTCCTAGGAAGAATGCCTCAAAAGGAAAAATACACATCACTCATTTCATTATTAATCAGCAACTTAAAGTCTTATCAATACAATTTCCTGTTGTACAGCAAAAAGAGATAAATAGTATTGTACTTCACTTGTTCCCTGTAACCTCCTTTTGTGCTTGGTGGGAAGGAAACCATTGGAACAATTACAGGACATTTTATTTACACAAAAAGTAACAGAGTCCCCCTTTTTCCATAGTTGAAGACCGTCAAAAGTAAAGCTACTGCACTAAGTACCCTTAAGTCAGCAGGTTTTCACAACAGTCTCTGTTAGGGCATGATGAAACTGAAAAGTTCACTTTGCTTTGGGTTTGTACTGCCTCTCTTTGTGGTAGATTCTCTACAACCTAGCTATAAAGGCTGCCAAGGGATTCCTTAAGAATCTGTGAGGGAAACTATGCCCATAACAAAAGGACTCCATTATTATCCTTTTTATGTGGATTTCAGTAATTTGGAAAGCAAAGAATACAGCAATATTTCAATTAAATTGAGTAGAGGCAAAGTCTTTTGCTTAATTGTTTTTGTCTTGCTTTATTTCATTTAATGATATCAGCAAGTTTATAAAATAATAATAAACCTTGACCTGCTTTGTCTTGCTCAGCAAGAACACTCTGCTAACCTGCCAAAGTACAAGCACACAGTGGTCTCTGTATGCTGCCCACTGTCTGTGACCAGGTGAAGGTAAATAGCAAGGAGCATGGGCAGTTATAAAGGTGGTCTTCAGTGTCAATGCTCTGTCACTTGTCTTTTCTTACTATATTATTTTCAGCCTCAGTAGTAGCCCTTTTTCCCATCCAAGTTCTGGTTCTTTCCGTTTTCAAGTCTGTTACCCTAATCTAACTAGCAACAGATCTGAATCCATTGTTTAGAATGATTATTGATTGGCTGGTTGATTATGTTTCAATCTGAATAGGAGAAATAAAAATAAAGAGAAAGACAGGGTGCATTAGTTTTTTAAAATCACATTGAACATTGATCCAATTGAATATACTATAAATAATAATTTCTACCTTCTGATATTCTAGAATCCATCTTTGTATCTGTTATAGTTTTCTTCCTTTGGTAGCAAAGTTTTTAATAATTCTTCTATAAGTAGAATATACGTTTCTAAACTGTTGAAGTTGCATATAACAGATAGAAAATTATCTGAACCAAACTTTAAATGTCTCTGAGATTTTACTTTAAATATTTAGGAAGAGATGAGGTAAATACATGAAAGTTAAAAATGGAGAAAATAAGTCTACTAGATTGTTTTTGTAGTACTTTGTTTTCAGTATTAGATTTCCTTTTATAGATAAATGGGAACCCAGTGTCTGTACTTGGGCTAGATTAATGTATTTTGAAAGCCTGGCTAAATAAAGGAACAAGAAAGACTTTCACTCAAAGGATAAATCATATAACTAAAGGTAATTCAGGGAAAAAAACAAGTCCAGATATTCCTTTCAACTAGATCACCAATAAGAAGAGGGCAGAACCAAAAGAACTGAGTATGAGCAACCAGAGGAAATGAGAGAAACAGAATAAGATTTGAGTCACCTTAAAATTAACCACAGTGATTATTAATGTGACATCCATATCTCAGTGGCATGAATGAGCTGTTAAGAGCACAACCCGTCAGGACATTGTGCAACACAGTTACACATAAAAATTCATTTTATTTTCACATAAACCCACTCTGAATATATTAAACTCTGGGTGCTACCATCAGATCCTCTGCCATTGCTAACCTAAGAACAAAATCTTACTGTTTATCACTATGACCTCCTGGGAGAATTACATGTATGTTCCAATCTCAGCATCACTAGCTCCTGATTCAAAGTCTGAGGTAGACATATCTTATAAATGTCTTGTCTTTGCACCTTAACTCCAAGGGGGGCTCGGTAAGAAAGCAGCATTTTCAGGTTTTATAACAAGAGAAGAATGTACTCTACTGCCAACAAGACTCATCAGGTGGGGAATTCCCCAAAAACCTGAAAGGGAGTTAAGCTGTTGACCAGTTAAAATTAAAAAAGGAATGGCAAATGTCATATGGTTAAAATAAAAGCCATCTTTGACAACATAAACCCATGGATCTAGGGCTGAAGTGAGGGGAAAAAGGCTGATCGGCATCCACATGGCAGTTCTTTCCATTTGGATGTTAAGAACCTCCTCCACAAAGGAACTGTTTTTTTGTACTCTGAGCCTATTTTGAAAGATCCATGAATTTTCACAAAACGTCTTGTCATTCATCCTTTAATTCTGTTCCTGGCCAGCCACACGTATCATTAACAATTATCTGTGATTAATGCAAATCTTAACCTCAGCTCATCTCAGGCAAAGTGTAAAATTTTGCCACAGAGGATGTTTTCTACTTCCACCACCCTTTAGAACCCACCTAAGTAAAGTTTTCTACCACAGAATTGCACTTTCAGCTGCTATATGCTTATGGTGTGGAGCCCTAAAGCAGACTAAAATATTTTTCTATTTAATCAACTGGTTGTAAAAGGTTCTCTGGGAGGCCATCTGAGACATTGACTTTAGTTGAGAGAGTGGTGGAATAAGAAGCTCCTTGTAAACAGGAGTCACTGTTTCATGCAAATTATGTGTGTTTCCAGAACTTTCTTGGCCCAAATTCTGTCCATTAGACTTTCCCTAATGTGCATACCAGACTTTATGCGTGGATGCATCAGATAACCCATACTTCATGAGCTCAGGATTTTGATCACTTAATAGTCTCATGGTAATGCATTCAGCCCTTTCTTTTTAACTTTTTAATTATGGAAAATTTCAAACATACACAAAAATAAAAGAATGGTATAACAAATCCCCAAGTACCTCTTACCCTAAGCAATTAAGCAACACTTATCAATGTTTATCTATGCCTACCACTTTCAACCCTGAATAGATTTTTTGAAATAAGTACCACACATCTTCATATTAACTATAAATAATTCAGCTTGTATCTCCAAGGGATAAGAACTATTTTTTAAAAATATAATGATACCATTATCACATCTAAAAATTAGCACTAATTCTTTATGTCATCTAATATCCAGTTTCAAATTTCTGTCACTGCTACACACATGTATTTTAAACTTGGGTTGTTAAAATTAGAATCCAAACCAGTTCTACATATTGCATTAGGACATATTTCCTAAGTTTTTAAAATCCATAATAATTACCCTTTCCTTTCTATTGTCATTTATTTGTTGATGAAACCAGATCTTTTGTTCTGTGGAATTTATCATATTCTGGATTGCTCCCTGTGGTGTTTTTTAATATGTTCTTCTATCTACTGTATTTCCCATATAATGGAAGGTACCCAAATCTAGAGATAGTATACAAAGGAAAAAATAGAACAAGTAAGCTGTGCTTTTCGAAAATGCTAGTATCATAAATGACAAAGGAAGACTGAAGAACTGTGACAGATTAAAGAATGCTAAAGAGGCATGAAAACAAAAGCAGTGCATAATAAGAAATTTTATTTTGCTATAAAGGACATTATGATAAGTGACAAAATTTGATAAGGTCTATATAAAAAATTCATATTTTTATATTATAATTATTTCCTGATTTTCATCATTGTGCTGTGGCTAAGTAAGAGAATGTCCTAGTTTTTAAAAAATACACACTGAAGTGTTTAGATGTAAAGTGTCATATCTATAACATTTCTCAAATGGTTCAGAAAAAAATACATATATATGTGAATATATCTATATATATTTATGCATACATACAGTCAGACAGAGGGAGAGAAGGAGAGAAGGAGGAAGAGGAGGAGGAAAAAGATGAAAATAAATGTAGGAAAATCTTAATATTTGAGGAGCTGGAAGAAAGGAATACAAAAATGCTTTGTACTGTTCTTGCAACTTTTCTGAATGTCTGCTATCACAAAATAAAAGTTTAAAAACATGATAGATCTGAGACGTGATGGGATCCATGTTATAAATTTGGCAAGAGCATTTCACAGGTAGTTTGAGCTTCCTACTGCAACATGTAAGGAAGGACAGTATGTCTGGTGGTCTCTCTTCTTTTTTTTTTTCAAAAAAAATTTTTTAATAGGGGTATAGTTGTTTTACAATGTTGTGTTAGTTTGTACTGTACAGTCAAGTGGAGTTCCCTGTGCTATACAGCAGGTTCTTATTAGTTTTCTATTTTATATGTATTAGTGTATATATGTCAATCCCAATCTCCCAATTCATCCGGCGCCCCCACCCCCTGCTTTCCCCTCTTGGTGTCCATACATTTGTTCTCTACATCTGTGTCTCTCTTTCTGCCTTGCAAACCGGTTCACCTGCACCATTTTTTCTAGATTCCACATATATGCATTAATATACGATATTTGT